>NW_026643064.1:0-139543 GCF_028554395.1 Pezoporus wallicus
TATACACAATGAAATACTGTAATATTTAATTCAGTATTAGTTTCTTCTGCAAACTGTGTGGAGTATGATAAAAGATCAAAAAGATAACCTACCCACACATCTGCTGATCCAAATGGGACACCAACAGGTCTCAAACCATGTTCTTCTTTCCAAATTACACACTTTTCACCTGCTCCCTCTTGATTTCTGACTTCCTAACTGCCTAATACCACACTGGTGAAAGCCAGCCTTTTCCTGGTGAAAGCCACACAGCTGCCTGCTTTAGACATGCCTAAGGGTAGTTATGTTCAGGCTAAGCCCTGAGTGTGGCCAAAGTGATTTTTGAAAATATGTAATTTCTTCAAACTTTATCCCTTCTGGGATTTTTTTGCATTGAAAGATACAGAGTTAAGGCTTACAATTAATGAATTGATTATTCATTTAAATTATTTTAGATCACTCATCCACTTCAGCAGGTTTTAACATTATCAGGAAAAGTAACCATCCCTTACAGCTAAAGGTGGATTTTATTTGTGATTTTCTTACTAACCAGCTAGGTTGCCTTGGTAATAACTGATTGCATAAGGGAAGGCCATGAGAATCCTTGTGCAAAATATAGTTATGATTATCTCCTGTCCTACTTAGCACTGAAATAATAAAATATGATCCAAGACTTCAAAGCACCTCAGATTTAAGGTAAAGACAAAATATTATTTTGCAACTTGAGTTGAAGTTAGATAACTTTATTATTTATTTCCTTACATACTGAGAATTTGGAAGTGTAAACTGCACACTGTGTGAAATGAAGACATCTCATTTTGTCCTGTGCTCCTACAACACCTAATGTGACGGGAGCCCCAGGCTGGGTTGGAAGAAAAGTGCCACATAGCAGATAATGTGTGGAAATGATAACGGGATGTGTGTGTGAAGTAATTTCACTTATCACATTGCTTGGAAATTATAAAAACCCCACCAAATATACACATTTAAATAACACATTCTTTGTTTCCAGTTCCACTGAAGTCTGAGATTGCCTCTGAATACTGAGGTCCCAGTAAAGGAGAGTACCTGAGCCAGAAGAAAACTGACAGTTTTAGTTAAAATCACCCCAGTTTTGAATTTGCTATAGTGTACCAGGACTTACTGAAATGACATCACTGATAATTGTGGATGTCCTTATGCCTGCAACTTTGCTGGGCCTTAAATTACACTTGTCTTTACCTTATCCTAGAATCATATTTGCATTTAGATGCCCACTTTATATATTTGTTCGGTAAACAATACCTTTTGAAATGATCACTTGGCATCTCAGATAGTTCAGTAATGCTTTTGATCAGATTTTTGATTTGATTAAAGGCATCTGTAAATCCAGCAATAGATAATAAAAGCCAGTTGTTGCTACATCAGTACTTATGGGCTTCCCATACATAAAAAAGGATGGAAGTAGTGGAGAAAAGATCATTAATATATAGGTGAGATCCCCAAGCATTTGGTGAGAGAGGTTACCTTGGTTCCAAGAGAAATAGCAAAACGGGTGGTGTATTTATTTATTTTTGCCACATGTATTTTACATATAAGTATCCTCCAAAGATATAAGAATAAAACCTTACTTTTTAAGGGTGAAATTGCAAAAATTATGAGTAGAATCTCTTCTTAAAGAACATTAACAGTGACTGAGCAATCACTTTGAATTCAGACTTGGCTATTTAGGTGCAAGGAAGACTTTGTGTGATTAACTTCCAGGACTAGTAATAAGAACAAATTTGTCAAATTACGAACTCCTCAGTAGATATATCATGTGACATTAGATAAATTACTTCACCTATCTTCTTAATTTATAAAAGAGGATCCAATTCTTCTCTTCAGTTTCACCTTCCAAAAAATAAATCCTTTGAACAAAGTGAGAAATAGAGAATAATGCCGCAATCTTCCAGTTAAGGTAAATTTACATATTTAAGTCTTAAATACTTATTTCCAGTCCTGATGACCCATAGTTGTAGAGAGACCAACAGTACTAAGCATTAGCTCTATACATATCATAAAATTAATTTGGACAATATTTCAGTAGCATTAGTCCTTTGCTTTACATGGTTTATTGTTGTTTCAAACTTGTACTATAAGGATGGGGAATAAATTATGGAGGCCTCTGCCATGAAAAATGAAGACAACACAAGTAGATGAAAACACTGATCAGAAGACAGCAAATCTTCCATTCTTAGTAATTGTGTCTGTAATATGGCTCAAATATGAAAAACCTGCGTTTTACTGAATTAACAGAGTTTTTTGAACATATTGCTGATACTGAGAAATTTTAATAATTGAAACTAATGTCATATATGAGGAAACATTTTCTTAAGGAAAATAGATCTTACAGTCTCTCAGCAGGCAAAACTAATCTCTTTCCTTCTATATCTGCTCTGTCCCCCACTTCCCTGAGAAACTTATCTGTGATGGGGGGATCACAATGTGTGTCCACCTTACAAGGGGATGATGAGAGTGTTGTTGTCACCCTTAAGTGACTACCAGCTGCTGCTATTAAATCAAAAATGGCTGGAAAAATTGAAAGGGACATAAGAAAGTAATCCTTTCAAATCGCCACAATATTTACTGGAAAGAGAGGCTTTCAGGGGAAACCAAGCATGTAATCCTGTAAGCCCTCTGCCCAGTCATAGCAGGAGCACACAGGGGCACCTATCAAAATATGGTAATGATCACAGTTCTGCAGCCCGGGAAACAAATGAAAATAATGAGCACCCTTAAAAAATAGGGAGAGATTCACTTCTCAAGTCTTTTTCCACGGACTCAGAATGATTGTTACTATTCATAATTAAAAGCATCCAGCTATATATTTTTAGCTCTTATGAAGGTTTGTTTAGAACTGAGATGATAAAAGAGCTCTCCACCCACCACAAAAACATTTATAGAAATAGTCACAGCATTATCGTGCTGCATAATATCGAAAACATCAATTTTATGGCTGCACAATTTCCTCCTGATACTACTGTGCACCAGCAGTAACAAATACGAAAGCAGATCGATTTAAAGTTCAACTTAAGTTGCATGAGTTCCCCATGGTGAAGCAATTATTCCCTCAGAGGCTCTCATTTTCTTTATCACACCACGAATTCTTCAGACAACGAATGCTCAGTTTCCACCATGTGGTTACTTACATTGCAACAAAAATCTCAGGAACAGTAGTTAAGGAGAGGCATTTTTCTCTCTGTGATGCTTCCTAAATTTGAAGTTTGATCTCTCCACAATCAAAAGCATTTATTTTTAACAAAATCATGTTCCCATTTATCTAATGTGAGCCATCCTTTCCCCTTTAAGCTCAGAAGTTATTTACTTCTCAATAATAAAGATTAAACTTTATGATAAAAACCTGGGGATTATATAATAGCACTGTATATTGGGTTGCAATGAAATGATGCAAAAAATATTTTATACATCTAAGAGCTGAAGACAGACATCCTTACTGGACATTAACAATATACTTCACTGCATCTCATTGCAGGGTATAGACAACATTGGTTTCAAACCTGTCAACAAGCTCAAAAATGAGCTTCCCCCTTGCAACGCTCAGCTCTATATGGAGCACTAGCTTCCATCTCCAGCTGTAGCCTTCCTGTAACCACAGGGTCTCTATCTCTTTGTTTTTTTTCTCTCATTGGCTTTGTTTTTAGGGGGTAGAGAGCTGCAGTTTTTCTGTCCTAGAGTTGCAGGGTGACTCTGCAGAAATACATTCCTTCCTTGAGTCCATCATTTCTCGTTTCCATTTTGTTGGTTAATCCAGTTAAAACAACCTGCTTCACAGCAAATTTCCTAAGGCAATATAAAGTAGGTCAGATAATTTCACATTGCAAATGTGAATGGACTTACCAAACTTGTTAAAACTGATTATGGTTTTATTTCTGGTTTGAAAAAGACATCCTTGACCATCTTCAGTGGTCAGGAAGAGACATATTAAGCCCTCTGGTTCCAAGAAAATAATATGCTACATTAATAAAACTAATTCCATTAATTACATTGCTTTTCTGCTAAATGTTATTTCCTCATCTCTCTTTTTTTCATTTAATTGCAGAGTGCCAGAGAACTCACCTGATCAATTAGCAAAAAAAATACTTTAAGACCTGAATCCTGTTTTCATTCTTATACTGACTAGGCATGATAGGAATATGTTTTTTTGAGTTTTGATTTCCATTGATTCCTTTTTTTCTGAGAATTTCTGCTTCACTCCCCCCTTCATCACCTACTTCTTGGCTTTGAAACTGGGACTAATCAGTGTATGTAATTAGGGGGAAATATAGTAGGAAAAATTAACATATTTATTGTTCTTCAGAAAGAAAATTTGTAATTTCTACATTTCCCATGAAAAAGAAATTTTCAAAAATAATTCAAGAAAACAAATAGTTTAGTTGTATGAAAGTGAAATTCAACATCTTGCTGCTCCCTTGGGGCAGTTCCCTGCTGAACAAAACCAGCATCCAAAGAGTTATGGGTGAGTGATGGAGCTGCAATTTTTGCAGAGGCCCACCTCCAGAGCAGGCAGTAGGAAGGTTTACTATATTTGACCTTGCTGAGCAAAAGTGGCCTGAAACTATGCTTCCTTGAAATTTGAACTCCAAGCCAGGCTCTGCTTTGGTGAAAGTGCATCAACATCAATCTATTTCCATGCAGTACTTCAGTTTTGACAAAGCATTGTTTCCCACAAACAAGCTGAAAAATTAGTGACAGGCTTTGTTCACAGGGCTGAGCTCGATAAGAGCAGCTGTTTTTTGCAAGGGAACTTAGATTTTGACAGTTTTATAATCCTTACTAGAGAAAAAAGATATCTCCGAAGAATGTTATTTTTTTTTCTTTTAAAAGCATATTAGTAAGCCTTGTTACACCAAATGTATAATGGTGGACAGCTAGGTCATAACATAACGTTGCTGCAAATGTAAGTTATAAGAAGAGATAAAAAAGGAAAAAAAGCATGCATGTCATTTGAAGGTGCAGCTGAAACTACAATTTATCAACAATTTGATAACTGGTCAGCCAGCAGTGCTTGCTGGTTCATGGCTATTATCTACATGTTTTCCCATTTATTCAATACCAGCTGAGGCCAATTTTCAGCTGGGAACTATAGCAGCTGTCTCTGTGGAAAATAAAAGAATGTCACTTTAAATTTCTTTGCAGCATGAAAGAAATGTCAGCTTCTTGCTGGAAATGTACAGTGATACATATTTTTTCTGACCTGAGCACATTGCATCAATTCATGCTCATGAAAATGTCATTTGGGTTTTTTTCTGCTTTTTAACCAATTTCTAACCTAAAAAAACCTCATTTTCTAGCTGCTGAGTGATCACAGTTTAAATTCAACGCTAACCTTTCACACAAAGTCCTGAAAACTTTAAAGAATTGATATTTGTGGTGGTATGGTTTGCATGGAATAAATTTTGATAGAGAAGACAATAAAAAAAGAAGGAAAGGAGGAGAGAAGGAAGCAAAACCTATTTTCTATGTTGTTTTCAAATTACATCAACAGTTTTCTACATTCACAGCCTGTTTTCTTCTCAAACTATGTAATGACCAAAGTTCTATAATTTTAGCTCATTTTTGGCCATTGCAATGTTTCATCAAGTCTAGAGTTGTAGATTTATTAGAGATCTGATCTTTTAATAACTACTTCTGGAACTATTCACCTGTTCTTCCACTGTCATCAGTCACTATCCCTAGAAAGCATAAGCCTGATACAGGACTAAAAAAATAGTTTTATATTAAGTCACTATCCAGCTTTAAACAATAGGAGAGAAACAAGAAAAAGTCACATTTCATCAGTCTTTAATTTTCTCTTCTCATTTACGGAGAGACTCATCTCTGTATTCTTTACAGAAATATAAAGCCCTCCCTACCTCTGATAATCCTTTTATGCTTTCACATTAATATGACAGAGTACAGAGTATTAATTATTAAATACTGCTTATACGGTGCTGTAAATATACACTACTTTACAGAACTTAAGATAAGCAATGGCTCCATTCCTAATGAGCTTACTATAATTAAATTCATTGTTGAGTCTACATATGGAATACAGCTAAGAATCAAGCCACACAGGAAAAATCTTTAAAGGACATAGGAGGCGCAGATGTAAATCTCACTGGTCCTGGGTTATGAAAGTCAATAATAACAATTTTAGATTATGATTAAGTATTTATTCATATAATTCATTGAACATTTTGGCTAAACAGTTATAAAATATTCAGACATACTTGTGGATGTTGCATGCTATACATATGCAATGAGTTAAAAGCGGACCTGTGATGTCTAATGGCCCATAATATCACAGAATCATACGCTGGCTTGGGTTGAGAATGACCCTTAAGGCAGGGACACCTAGCAGCAGACCTGGTTGATCAAGCCCCTGTCCAACCTGTCCTTTAACACTGCCAGGGATGGAGCATTCACAGCTTCCTTGGGCAGCCTGTTCCAGTGTCTCACCACTCTCACAGTAAAGAATTTATACTCAGCCTAGATCTCCCCTGTTTAAGTTTGAAGCCATTACCCTTGTCCTATCACTATAGTCCCTGATGAATAGGCCCTCACTGGAATCCCTGTAGGTCCCCTTCAGATAGTGGAAGGCTGCTGTGTAGTTTCCACACAGCCTTCTCTTCCCCAGGCTGAACAGCTTTCTCAGCCTGTCGTCGTATGGAAGGCATTCCAGCCCCCTGATCAGCCTCCTGGCCCTTCTATCTAATACATGTAATGTGGTTTTTTTTTGCTTTTTGGATGAATATGCTGGTTATAAAAAGTACATAATAGTACGCTTACATTGTAAACACGTTATTACAAGCCAAGATTCATTTTACCCTCAAAGCCTGAATGACAGAAATCTGTTTCCTGCCCACATCATACCTCGTGGCTGTGTCATAGTTGTGTGTAATATACTTTGCTTGAAAAGTGGAGCAGCAGAGTTGATCATCTGCTTCTAGAGGAGAATTTGCCTTCTTTTGGTACTCCACTTGCTTCACTTGGGGTAACATACATTTGTCCTTAAATATCTGCTCTTTGGGTGGTTTGGGTTAAAGACAAACACTTGTAAACCTTTGCACAGTAGAAGGAGTGAAATGGGTCCTTTGTGTGATCAACCTCCTATTTATCACAACTATATAGATCACCTTATGAGCTGCTTTAGCATAGAAAGCCAAACACAGTCACACCCCATACCTGCAGTACTGACTGACTTTATGCATGGCTAGTTTCTAGGCTGGGTAGATAAGTGCATGAAAGATAATAATTTTTAATCAAAAATCACAGCTGTCTTGGTCTTGATATAAATCAGTAAGTTAGAGATGAAACGCGTTGTACACATATGCTATCCACTTTACTATTCATTATGCATTAGTCAAAGTGCCGGGGGAAAAAATTCTGATTGTTAGTTTCATCAATAAAGCTTGGCAACATCCTGTTAAGCAAGTATATTTGAATACTCTCTGTGAAAATATAGGAATCTACTGTCCTATTCTGAAGTTTTATCTATATAATTTCTTTAAGAACTATACAGCATTCTTATTTCTAGTGGATTATCTTTACTGGGAGAATCTCTAGATTCCCAGTGTTAAATACAAAATCACGCTTTTCATGTTTATTTGCAGCATATGTTTCTTGGCTGTAGTACATGACACACACTATGTTGCTTCCATAAAACAGATGCAGCAAGGAAAAAAGAAAGCATGACTTTAATGTTAAAAGTACTGAACTAGCAGAATAGTAGATGCAGAAGCAAAATACCTGTAATTTTCACTAGCAGTTCAAATTGAAAACCATTTATACCATAATCTGTAGATCCAGCTTTAGGAAGGTGTTTTTCTTTTTTCTTTTTTTCTTTCTTTTTTTTTTTTTTTTTCACGTTAGCTTAAGCATATTTTAAACTATTTAACTTGACTCTTTGGGATTTTTGTATATCGACTGTGCATCAATATTTAATTCTTTATTTTCTCAGGAATTTGCAGTATAATAAACTCTAAATCCAGTGGATTAACTGATCTATCTGGCATATTTATGATAATAGATTTTTATAAATTGTTTTCTGAGAACAGACACTTTTGTGTCATATAATTTCCTTTGTTATCATTAATGCTGTAGTTATTACTTAGATTTCACTAGCATTGATGTGGATCTCCTTGAATGCTTATTTTTAATCTCTTTCGCATTCAGCACAGAACTCATTTTACTGCTCTAAAATACTGATAATTTATCTTCCCACACATGTCAGGCAAACTGGTGGGGTCAGTGACATTTTGGTTGCTGTTAGCCAGAAGTAAAATAATCTAAGCTGAAGCTGATGTCTTTCCTGATTTACAGGTGGGCCAGTATGAACAAACGGTTGCATCTTATCACTACAAGCCTCTAAAAGACAAATAAGGATGAAAAATGCTTATGTTTTCATTTTTTTGTGAAATGATTGATCAGCTAGAGGAGTTGAGAATTCCTAAGAAACAGTCCATTCAACTTCTCTTGATTCATCAAATCATGACAGGCTTTTTCCAATGAAAGCAAGACAGTTTATCTCTTTTTAGCAAAAGATCTTCAAGTGAACTTGACATGGAGTATCATCATATTTCCTTTCTCAAGGCTTACGTGAATTATAATATCTGACACTTCACCAAAGCTTTCTTTATATACTTAAAGATTTTTTTTTTTCCCTAGGTTACTAATATTCAGCCTAACTGGAAGAAAGTTTCCATGTAAAAGGGTGGGTAAAAAAAGTTACATTAAAAAAAAAAAAAATTAAAGAGGTTGTTTTCAACCTGCTGTAAGCTTTTAATTTTCAAGTGCTCTGACAGCCAAAAATCAGTTGGAAAGGGCGGAATGATTTTCTGCAGCCCTAAATGGGTGCTATTGCAATCTGAACTTCCATGAACTAAAATATTAAGAGACGTTTTGAAATTAAATTCTGTCTCAAAATGCAAATTATTTCCTTTGTTATTAATCTTTATTTATTTTTTTTTTTAAGGATCCGATCCTGATAGTCTCTATGTCATACAAGTGAGCTGCTGAATGGCTCATATCCCTTTTCTTCAGCACCTCACAAGACTAGGTATGAACAGCTAACCATACATCTATGCATACCCTTAGCATAGGAATCTCCTGGATTCCAAGGAGAGGAACTAAAATTGAGAAGGGATTTTTTATGCGCTGTGCATTTATGAGAGTGGCTTTGCTCAGGGAAAAAATCCTGTTTCATCTGAGTCAAGAGTCAAGGAATGTAGAGGCTAATATACTATAATAGATTAATTCTATTAAACATTCTACTAAATATTTTCAGACTACTAAGAAAAAAACAAAATAAAACTCAAATCTAATTTGTAAATAATATAGGAGATTTCAAGCTCAAAGCCTTCACTATCCTGAATTTTGAAATTCTTGTACTGGAAAGCAAAATGAAATCATGAATAGTCCAAAACTCTGGAATTACCTGTTTAAATATTAAGTAAATGTATGTGTGAAAAAAGCATGATCAAACTAGATGACACAATTCGTCATCCTCATTAATAAGTAGATTTTTACAATGTATTTATTATATGCAAAATATACACTTTCAAGAGGTACATAAATGAAATGTACACTTTACACATTATATTGGTGTAAGTAAAAATGTCACCATGTCACCATCCAGAAGTTGAATCTTTAAACTTTTGAAGAAACAAAATTAAATACAGCCTTCTTCCATTGTTGCTTACCATATCATAATCCTGTGCAATCCATCCATACGTAACAATAAAATTGAACTTTGAATCTTGCATCGTACTTGATTACATTGTACTTGTTCATTTAAAGGTCAACCATTACTCTTAGAAATAAACAAAATGTTGTGACATAAGGATGTAAATTAAAATGTGTCTAAATCTGTAGTTATTATTTAAACTTTAAATGACGCTAAAGATATGACTAAAACCTAAATAAGGTTAGTATTTAGCTGGAAAATCGAGATCAGAGAATGAGCATAGTTTTTTTTTGAGCAGTCTGATAAGGGTGGGCATGAAAATTTGGAGATTTATGAGATTGTATTTTAAAACAAAACCTTGGTATTTTCTGATATTTGCTTTCCTCTTTAAGGTATGGATAGTCTTCTGAATATGGCTTGCTGTAGACAGCTACCTCAGAAAGGCCAAAGTACCTCTGAGTGAAAAATAACAGTCAGAACGATATACCTGTACTGTATCAATTTGAAATGTTAATCTTATTTTATCCTGACTGCTAATTGGTTATATTCTTCTTCCTCTTCATTAAAACAACACCACTGGAAAAAAAAATATTTATTATAATCAAAGGGCATGGATAAAACTCATACCTAACAACAAAGGCAAAAGACAATCAACTATCTTAGAAGAAAGTAATGAGACCTTCTGTCTAAGCAATGACAGTTGATCTGGTGCCCGAGTTTGAAGGGATGAAAAGGAAAAGTGAGCTCAGACTGGAACAGATGCAGAGACAAGGTGCTTAAATGAATGAGGGAATGCTGTATCTGTCATCAAAGTGTGAGCTCATAGCATGTGACCTATTTAGTCTAGTGAAACAAAGGCTGAGAGAGGTTAAGACTGCTGCCTATAAAGCTATCAGAGAGGGGTTTAGGTTTGGGGAGTAAGAAGGCCTGTTTAAGCAAAAGGATATATAAAATCATGACTATGAATACATTTAGTTTAAAAATGTATGAACACTCAGAAATGTCAAAGCTCAAAAACGCATATATTTAGCAGGATATAAAATGTAAGAAGAAAGCCTTGTATTACTCTAAAAGTACAAAACGAAGGAAATTGTTCTTACTGTGTCAAGAAAAAAACTATCAAAATATGAAGCCTAGACCTTTGTTATTAATTTTTTTTAATGCATTATTTTGGCCATTGAGAAGGTCAGTTGCGATCAGCTGGCTAACTCACTTAACATCACTGACAAGGATGTAATACTCCTGTCTGGAAAACAGAACAGTATGAGAGTGGTCAGATTATTTATTTTGCTTATGGATGGCATTGATAAAATTTACAAGGGCTGCTTAATGTGAGGATGTTTTCTTTAAGAACTTAGAGAGGTGTCAGAGTTTCCAATCCAACCACTCTGTCTTTAAAAGTAGGGCTGGTAGTGAGAAAGAGAACCTCGAAAATCAAGGCCATGAATTTGGCTGGCTTACTTTCAGTTCCTGGAAACTGGAAACATTACAGAAAATTATAGGCCATTAAAATCACCTAGACCGGTGGAGCTCTTAATATCTGAAACTGGTGGGAAATGCAACAGAAAGTTTTGTAATAGATGTGTATGTTTGTGTGAACGTGTGTGTTGAGTATGTGTGTGTACACAAAAAGCACCAAAGGTGTAAGAAGATACTAGCAAACAAAACAAAAACAGTGTAGTTTTCTATGTAGATCATATCCCCAAAGCAAGACTGCAAAATTATTATATATGAAAAGAACATATAAATACAAATACAAATATAAATATAAATAAATATAAATATATAAGGCAAATACCTTTTAAAGGACTTTGTCAATGCACCATTTTCATTAACAGCTCTAGTGGATGTATATCCGTCTCTGATGAGTTTAGGGATAAGCCAGCAAAATTCCCAGGGATGGCAACTGCAGAGGGGCAAGACAGCAAAGAAATCTACAGTGCATTTGCTGATTTTATTTGTCAACTCAGAAAATCTGCTTTATTTAATCTTGTAATAAGGAGCATTAAGGCAGGCAGTTATATGATAAATTTTCACCACTCACTGAAAAAAACAGTATCACAAGACACCAGGGTGTCCGTCAGTTTAAGTGTTCATTCCCATGTGTCACATACCTGACTCTGTCACATTTGGGCTAGCCAGGGAAATTCCCAGTAGTGTTACAGCACCAGCACAGTGAGCTTCCTCTCCCAGCCTCTTGCAGAGCTGGGCTAGCTTGCAAGTGCACCATCTAAATTAAGCACAACAGAGAAATAACACTAAAAAAAATTTTACTAAGGGTTATATGGTTCTGGTAGGGATGGACATCTCTATCCCAAGGTGAGAGTCACCCTTTATGGAGATCATAATAGAAGACGATTATCTGCCAACATGGAATTGTCAAGAAAGTCACATAAATTTTTTTCTGTAATTAATACAGTTGACAGGTAAATCGGCAAGGAGTAGGTGTACACAGGATGCTAATATAACTGTCAGTCTTACAAAATGTGAATTTCAATAAATTAAGACAAAGAAGTGTAGATGAAACTTACTGGATGGTTGCAAATCTGTGTTGTAAAGCCATCCTTAGAGTTGTCTACAAAAATCTTCTGAGTGTGGGTCATACCACAAATGTTCATCTACAATTTTGTTGATGTAAAACTTAATTAGTTGCTTGCATGACACCATTGGTTGCTCAATACTTTTTGTACTTTATGCATGTGTGTCTCAAAAACATGAAATCTGATATAATATGCTATGGAATTTAATATGGTAATGTAAATTTCTATTTATAGACAAGAATATCATTCTTATTTGTACAAGATGAAGAACAAATAAATAGCTTAAAACACCATTAAAGAATTTGTGGGTTGTTTTGTGGTCACAAACTGAACTCAAGGTGTTTGTGTCTTACTGTTTTGAACATTCAAATACAATAATTTAACATTTTTGAGCAGAAGACCTGTAATTAAAAAAAGAGAAATAATTTTATATTGTATTCATGGATTCAAGAGCCTCAGCCAGAAGAATAATCTTAGTTTTGGTCACTTATGTGATCAGCTGAGAATAGATGAGGTGAAAGCAGTAAGGATGCTCAGATGTCCACAAAAAGTGTAATGTTACAAGGAAAGTTTGAGAAAACTGAGGTTACTTAGGCTAGAATTATTATCTAGAAAATAGATGATAACATATGAAAAATTCATGCAAAATACAGAGGAAGAGATTAAAAATTTTCATATGTGCACAGAGATGGAGAAGTATTTTACTTAGAGGAGCAACTAGTGAAGTTTAGGTTTGGGATTAAGAAAAATGTTCTAGCAGTACATACAGGTGAAAGATCGCTTTTAAAAACTCCATTGAAAGATTAAAATATTTTATTGAAAGATTTTAATAGTAGTTTAAACTGATATGTTTAAAGAGTGATAGAAATAAATTTCACCTTGGGAACCTGATATTGCTTAAGTGGAAAAACTTTCCAGAATGATTTACCTACAGAACAGAAAAAGGATATTAAACAGTATGGTTTGGTGTACTTTTTCAAGTTAAGTTATGGTGTCAAAAATCACAATGATTTTAAAATGGAGTTTAACATATCAGTGGAAGAGATGGTCATGCTCTTAATTTTGAGGTACTGACCCTGTTTTTCAAGCAGGTAATTGAGGCAGTTATTCAAAACTTGGCTTTGATACCTGTTTCAGTCAGCTGAAGCTACTGAAGACTGGAAAAATTTTCTCAGGTTTTATCAAGCCTCCTCTAGTACTTAATATCTCAAACAGTTCATTTGAAGTGAGTCTATCAGTTTGAAAAGCACAGGATTGCTCACTCAAAATGTGAGTGGTAGCATTTGGCCTTGAATGATTACTTGAATATCACTCCAGTTTTATCCCATGAATGAATACGAAACATGTGAAAGATGAATGTGAGGCTAGGAGTTTAAAAGGATTTTGAATGTTTAATGACCATATCCCAATGACTTTCAAAGGAACTGGAATCTTATTACCTTAACTACCTTTCAGCACCACATGTCATACAACAGTGCAAATGTTGTGATTTCAGATGCAAGATGTGTGCAGTTCTCCTCCTTTCTTTGGGGTCTGCAGATATACAAAGTCTAGTTTAATTCCATTTCAAGGATGTTCCCAATTAGTTCAAAGTAATCACCTTAATGCAAAAAGGATTCATAAGTGTATGCACATTTTCTAGCAAAGCCGTAGATTTTAGCAGTAAACTGAAAAGATTCCAAAGAGAGAGGTTTGGAAAATTCCAGGGGTCTTCTATAGCAAAATACTTTGTCTTAAAAATCATTTAGAATATTTTCTCATTTTAAAAATTATTTTTCAAGTGTACTTCATAATCTGATTGGGTTGTTATTTTTCCCCTAAATATTACTAGTCAATTCTTGCATTTCAAGATTTGTCTTAATTCCAAATATGAATGGATTTCATTGCTAGTTACTTGAAATGTTTCATTTTCATTTACAAAAATTTTCCAGTGTTTTTATTTTAATTTTGTGTTTAAGCCGTGAAGTGCAGAATGCCATCCTCCCATATAATATGTGCAAATTTCTGTGTAGTGTATTTAAACTCTTTATAGATATTGCGTACCACCTCTTTTTCCAGTATGCATCAAGACTTATTCTTGATTAGGCATTCACTGGTGATGTTACTTAACATCACAGTAACATGGACTCTGTGACTACAGTACATGTGGTTTATGGTGTTTTATTTCAGACTGCCTGTGATCTAATCTCTTTAACTCAGTGCCTTTAGCAGCTGAAGCACATTTAACGTGCTCCTGGACATCAACTTTCAGTCCAGCCTCATGCATAAGGAATTCACTTTGTGCACTCTGAGATCATTCTGTGATGGGAACAGATGTGAGAAGAACTGGAAATTCTCTTCAAAAGTGTATGCCTGGTCTGAAATAGACATTAATGTACAAACACCCTATGAAAGGCAATTCCCAGGTGTAAGTTTTTATTAAACAAGAGAAAAATATCTTTGGAAAATTGTCCAAGGGAGATTAAAAATGAGATTTGTGTTTTCATTTATTCATTTATGAAACACATAATTTAGAGTGAAGGGGGTAACTGTGATGCAGTATAGAACAATGAGGCTATTTTCAGTTGAATACAAGAATTATTAATTGCTCCAGGTATGTATAAGCTAATGTGTGAATTCTACAATGTATTACAGAGAAGTTAATTAATCTAATCAAGGTTGTGATCAGTGGCACAAAGATGGACTCAAAATGAATCAGCAGTGATGACTCCCAGGTGTCAAGAGACATGGACATGCTGGAGTGAGATCAGTGAAGGGCTGTAGAGATGATTAGGTCATTTGGGTAATTTGACATGTGAAGAAATGCTGAGAGAACTGGGGTTGCTCAGCCCCAACTGGAGGAGGCTCAGGGGAGACTGCCGGAACTTGCCAATGTGTATAAATACCTGACTGGGAGCAGGGATAGGAAGATGCATGAGCCAAGCTCTTATTGGTGCCCAGTGACAAATGGGCACAAACTGAAATATGGGAAATTACATTTAAAAATAAGATTTTCTTTTTTCCCTCGACAGTGTGAAAACATTGAAATAGGTTGCTTAGAGTTGTGCAGTCTGCATCCTTAGAGATATTCAAAACCCAATTGGACATGACCCTGAGAAACCAGCTGTAGCTGACATTGCCTTGAATTGGGGAGTGGACTAGACAGTCTCCAGAGGCCACGTCCAACATCATCCATTTTGTGATTTTGTGTTTTACTAAGTTTCTTCCTTTGTATTAAAATGGAAAAAAAAAAAAAATGGGTGTGTTTCAATTCTTGCAGAGCAGTGTCCAGGAATTGTAATTCTACCTGGGGGTAACAGAAATTGAGAATACCTAAGAGCGTATTTTCCAAGAAAACTCTTTACAGTGGATGTACCACAGTTAACATGCAGTGAGCTGTTTCTGTTTATAAAAGCTTACTATGTGATGCATTGAAGTTAAAGCATTACTTTAAAACAGGGGCCTTTCAGCTCTTTTAACACCTGCTGCATTTGGGTTTGCTGTGACTGTAATATTTTTCAAAACTGTCTTTTACTTGTTCAACATAATCTAAATTCCATTATTTATTTACATTTGTGATGTTTAGTACTTAGCAATGTAGTCTTCCAGTGGACAGAGAAATCCTGTCTGTAACAACTACAGTTATATATTTTTTGTTAATATTTTCATTAGCTTTCAGTATGGCAGTCTATAACTTGCAGCACTATGGGTACTTACTTTATGCTAACACATAATTGAAGAGGCTGAAAGATGTTTTTCTTTAAATTTACTATATCCACAAGCTGTAATTTTAAGCATAAATTCTTGCTCTGTACACTCCTCAGTAGCATTTCTCTCAAATGTTGTTTGCAAAGCCTATCACAAAAACCATCAAGAAGACAACCGTGAAAAGTTACAACTTTTTAATGAAGCACTAGGGTACATTGCAGTGAACTCTAGAAAGTCTAAATGATAACTATTGATTACTACATTTTTCTTTTTACATTCCAAGTTTCTAACAAGTCAAGTCAAAAATAGAAAAAACGCCTGTTCCATCCACAGTAAGTGAGAGAAAAGAGGCCTAACCCTGACTGAATTAAATTAATTACAAGACACATCAATACACTTACTGATTTCAGCCCTACACGTTATCCACAAGTTATTCACAGAAAGTACAAAAACCTGCTTATAATGATGGAGTTGTATGCAATTTGCTACTACTGGATTTGCTACTAGAGGATTTGAGAACAAACATTGCTTTGACAAGGTATCTAAGCAGTCTTGCTCAACTTGAGACAAATTCTCACATGGCCAATGTTGTCATTGTGAAAAGAAATGCTTTCAGGACAAACATTTTAGAAAATGTAAAAATTAAAAAAAAAATAAAAACGTAGAATTTCCTGAGAAGGGAATAGCACTATGATGCAAATTTTATGAGTAATCTTTTTTTTTAAATTCAGATTAATTTTTCTCTTATATAGAATGATCTAAACATAATAGTCATACAACCTCTTCAGTTATATTTTAGAATGCAGGTTAATAAAAATGTGGTACCAGGGGAGTTTTGCTTTCACTACTCGCGAGTGGAATGCCTCTGCTTTCTATTACACCGATGTATCCATAGAGCCGTTTAAACAGAGAGCAGAATTTTTTGCTAGATTCACTAAATAAGACCTCAGTTAGGGAAAAAAAAAAACCCACCAACTTTTAAGCAGATTCTTGATTCTTTAATACAACCCTGTTCCTAATATGTGTTAATTTGGACAATGGATGATTCATAAAATGACACCTTAATTATTTTGATAAGAGACTTGACATCTTATTTTTCATTTTCATGGCTGTTACTTTTGTACTCCATGTAAAAATTTAACCTTTCAGAAAATATTACTCCATAGAGACTATAAAATAAAAAAAAAAAAACAAACAGTAGGCTTACCCCTGAAAAGGAAATCTCACCAAGATATGTACAGGTCATTTTTCTTTTAATGCAGCCCAGGACACGGTTTTCTGGAATTTTCTGGAAATTTCTGTCTAGCTTTTCATCTACCTCAAGTCCTTCTTGCAGGGCTCTCTCAATTCATTCTTCATCCAGCCTGTATTGAAAGCGGGGATTGCCCTGACCTAAATGCTAGTACCTGATACTTTCTGGAAGTGGATGGATTTCCATAGCTTCAAACTTTATGTAAATGTAGAAAACATACAGAGAACAACAGTGCCATACTGATAACCTTATATTCTGATAAAGAGGTGTAACTACTTGGCTGTATTTACCTGGGAAATCTAAAAAGTCATTGTAAAAGCCATGCATTTAAAAAACATGCTATAATGACCTCTGCCTGAATTATTAACACCCATTTACTTGGCCATAGGTGTACTAACAATATTTTGATCACCTGGTGCTGTTATATCCACTCTACTAAATTGTAATACTTGTTAATTCTGGGGAAGTATGATACTCACTGCATTAGTCAGTGGTGTGCACTGTGTGAGTGAAATTCTCCTCACCTGACCTCTCTGGCAAAAAGTATGAGAGACATGGCTCTGATTTACTCCATCTGTTCCCGCCACATGCATATGAACATATAATCTACATGTTTGAGTTACTGATGGAGTAAATTCTTGGGATATTGTAATTTCCCATATTTTACTTATACTGTTCATGTTGTGCTATGCTTAATGTGTGTCTTTTATTAGACTCACAAACACTGGATGTAGTAGAAAATGATAGTTAAATTATAATACAGAAGCTCTGAGAACTGCCAGTTTTGACACTCAAATAAAATGTGTATAATTTAATAAATTATAAAGCACTAATTCTAGCTCTATCTAGCAGTTGTATGACTGCAATAAATAATCTTATGCTTATTCTTTCTCATGACACGAACTTGAGACTAGGCTGTCACATAAAGGGAAAAGTAAATTGTGCTGGTTATGTGGTAGATGAGCTGTTTTTTCAGATGGGATGTAAAATAAGGCATTTTTTAATAATTCTATAACTTTCAAAGCTTTTATGGCACTGTATGAGTTGTGGGTCATGTCACAATGCAAAAATTGGACAAATATATATTGTAGATCTCATTTTTCTGAGACATTGCAGCTTCTAATTTAAAAGAAACCCTATATTAGGTTGCCCTGAAAGATGCATTATCACCTTTATTTGAATGAAGGTGATAAAAGTCTTGTGTGTCATGCGTCTTCTGCCTTGGTTCATTCAAATTCAGTAATTTATAATTAATTTGGAGATTCTTTGATGACATGTGCCATGCAGTAGCAACCAAGTACCACTGCTGAAATTGTTGTCTTTTAGCTTAGCAAATAGCATTCTTAGTTTTTCTCATTCAGAAAAAGCCAGTATAGATGAGGTATACTTGACCTCTTGCCATTAGAAAGACCAATTGTGTCATCATGACTATGACACCAAGAGCTGGCTAGAGAGATTACTAGGTATGTTACTGTTATTTATTAGTAAAACTCAGGCAACTAGAGATGATGTACAATGATGCCAATTGTATTTGTTCTCATCAGATGGTACATAAAGGCATTTGAACTTCAGTGGTGTTGTAGCAGGTGAAGAAAGGTCATACAGAAGCAAGGAGGATCCCTGATTAATACTGAGGCTGCAGGAACCTTTCACATCCAGTGAGCTACTGCAGATACTATGCAAAGTTACTTTACTGGTAGATGTCCCTAGCCAGCTTGGGTTATTTTCCTGCGCTGGACCTTGAAGGTTGCCATCTTCTTGATTCATGCTATGGTGGCCTAAGTTTAACCACAGTCCAGCTTCTAGAGAATATATTCTATTAAAATGCAGCAGCTTAGCAAAGAAACAGATTGGATTTGATCCTTAACCAGCTCCTGGGCCCCAAGCTGTCTAAGCAGTAATATACAAACATAACAAATCCGGGCTAACAAATGAAGCAATCACGTAGAATATGGTGACATAAATAAATATCAGCAGAGCTCCTGAAGAAAACACTACCCATGAATAGCTAACAGACATAATGTTTTAAGAAAGAGCAAGAGAAGTGAAAAGTTGCCAAAGAGAATAATTCAAAAGTTACCATAATTTGCCCTCTTATGCATATGTATTAGGCATTATATGAAATTCTATGAACTTACACAATTTTCCCACACATTCTTGTATCATTTAGTATATGGAATGCATGGTGTTTACTTTATGAGGAGCTATTCAAGATTTTGTTTCCCCCATGTGTCCCTAGGCTTTATTTATTATGGGAAAATCTGCCTTAAAGGCATAATTACTAATTTTCTCTTATTCTGAGACACTCTTCCAAGATGTACCTGAATGCCTGACAGATGTGGGATTTGACACAATCTTGTCAGGCTTTTAATACGTTGTCTGCTTTAAGATGGTTTTGAAAAGACGTTGCCACTGGAACTAAAGTACTTGAGGGTGCTGGTCGATGAGAAAATGAACATGGGCTGGCAGTGTGCGCTTGCAGCCCAGAAAGCCAGCCATATCCTGGGCTGCATCAAAAGGAGCATGACCAGCAGGTTGAAGGAGGTGATCCTGCCCCTCTACTCTGCTCCTGTGAGACCTCACTTGGAGTATTGTGTGCAGTTCTGGTGTCCTCAACATAAAAAGGACATGGGACTGTTGGAACAAGTCTAGAGAAGGGCCACAAGGATGATCAGGGGACTGGAGCACCTCCCGTATGAAGACAGGCTGAGGAAGTTGGGGCTGTTCAGCCTAGAGAAGAGAAGGCTGTGTGGAGACCTCATAGCAGCCTTCCAGTATCTGAAGGGGGCCAATAGGGATGCTTGGGAGGGACTCTTCATTAGACACTGTAGTGATAGGACAAGGGGTAATGGGTTAAAGCTTAGACAGGGGAAGTTTAGACTGGATATAAGAAGGAAATTCTTTTGTGTTAGGGTGGTGAGGCACTGGAATGGGTTGCCCAGGGAAGTTGTGAATGCTCCATCCCTGGCAGTGTTCAAGACCAGGTTGGACGAGGCCTTGGGTGATATGATTTAGCGTAAGGTGTCCCTGCCCATGGCAGGGGGGTTGGAACTTGATGATCTTAAGGTCCTTTCCAACCCTAACTATTCTATGATTCTATGATTCTACTGTTTTAGCTTCAATTTTGCATGACAATTTACCAAGCCGAGGAAGAGACAGAGTGTACAAATTTTTCAGTTTCCATAATGAAATCTGTAAAAGTAGAAAAATCTGGAAAAGGTGAGGTATGTGAGGTTGTTGCTTTAGGGAAATTCTTCTCAGGGAATGAAGTAAGTGTCAAGCAGATTTAAAAAAAGGAAATGCAATCAGTCTTCTTATTGATTTATATTTAGCCTTATCTAATTCAGTACATAATTTAAACTTTAATGTATCTACCATCTACTGCTATGATTTCCATCCACTGGAAATTAAAAACTAGTTGTTTACCTCATGCTGAATTATTCTATTTACAGATACTTCATTTCTGATTAATCAGAAATAGCAATTGAGCCAGGTATATTCATTAATAATGCACATTGATGGAGCCCACTAATCCCAGCTCACAGATTTTAATGACCTCAAACTCCCTTGCTGTGTTTGTGCAGATATTTTGCTTCCAAACAGTTTTTTTTTTTTACCTCACTTCCTACTCGACCCTGTAATTGGCTACTCAATTCCTAATTAATATTAATGACTCACTTTACCCTGGGGATAATATTCAACAAAGAAAAAGCCATGGATTGCACAGGGTTCATTAATATCACAGTACTTTAAATATTTGAGAAGATACTTCAAAACTACAAATAACTCATTAAACTAGCTACATCACCTACCCCCTTCCGTGATTCTATACCAAAGCTGTCTGCTTCTTATGTAGGAATGTATTTAATCTTCTGCCTTAGCCACCACCAGAGCACATTCATGAAATTTATTTTTTCATACATTATTTTTGAGATCTAAAATCATGGATATAGATTAAAGTAGACATAAGATGGAAGGAAATAAATTTAAAAGGATTAAGGAAAATATCTTACTTGAGTTGCTCATGTTCTGTTCAATAAATACCAGGTTCAATAAACACATACTGCCAAATGCACAACTTCACCTGTATGAGCTGGTGCTAAGTACAGAAACAAGTGTGAAAAGAAGGAAAACCTTTAAATTTAGCAACATTCAACTTTCCTGGAAGTTTTCCAAGACAGGCTATAGAAAACATGCTGAAAAAACCTGATCAGCAGATGCTAGCGTGAAGGCTGCCTGTGCAAGTACAAGAAAACGCTGAAGAGAATTCCACATCTTATATGTACTTACCTGCCCCTTGGTACTCAGATACACTTAGATATTGATATCAAACATCTGTAATATACCAGATATTCATCAGTGAAGCATTTCCAGAAGTTCTATGTCCCTGTCAAGCCTGACTATTGTCACAAAGCTAAATGATGATTATTTTTTTTTTAATAACGTATGCACCAAAGATGCAGAGGACCTGTGTCCACTGCCTGGTTTGTAATACAGAGGTGGGCTGCAAACCTGACACAAAGACTGTTGGGTCATACCCAGGGATGTGAATTTACTTATTTTCAGAGTATAGCCCTGGGAGGGGTGAGGGGTAGAAAAAGAATTGTGTGCTAAAAAAATCTATGGATTGTGAATAGTGGGTGTCCAAGGTGTGAAATCACACATCAAGGCCAAGGTGAAAACATATCAGCATCTCAGAAAACATTCTTCTCCAAAAAGAAAAGATGTTTGGATTAGGTAGAGGCAGGGGAGGTAAGAACTAGCATACATGGCCCGAACTTTTTGACTGTCATATGAAGCCCAGAAGGGGTAAGGATTACAGTGTTTTTTAAAATAAAGCTGTAGGAAGTAGTCTGCACCACTAAGAAACTGTACGGTTTCAGGGAAGAGGACATTCCCTTTGCTGGTATCAGCCAGGCTGCCTGCTAGAGTAGGAGAAAAAGTGCTTGCAACAGCCATGCAGCATCTCAGAATGTCAATGAGGTGTCTGCTTGGCTCTCCTCTGCTCAGCACAGGGTCATTCCTGGGAAAAAACCTCCCTGTTTCAAGCACAGAACTAATTACTTCTACACTGCTGGACAGAGAAAGGATCAAAATGCTCAATTGCTTCTGGAGTCTCAGGAGGACCAGAGCCTCACTAATATCCCTCTGCACCTGCAAGAGTGACAGGCCACTTTATAAGCTTCAACACTGATTAGCTGCTACGGGTATTTTTTTCTCTCTGTGTGAACATAAGCACTGGCTGGTTCCAAGCAAGAAACTGAAGAATTGCATCTATTCACTGCCACTATATATCTCAAATCTCTCTCAGGAAAGACTTTAATTTGCAACACACAAGCAATCATTTTTGTCAAGTAGCCTTATTGTGATTCTTATTTGTAGTATGCTGCTCTCAACACATTTATGCAAAGATGTGGGCCTACCTAAATGACCTTGCAGTAGGCAGGATCACTCCGTAGCCAGAGAGAAAAGTCTTTTTGATGAGTGCTTTGGGTATTTCTGAATGATTAATTGTAGACATCTACATTTTCCAACTTTATTTTGCAGTGAAACTTCTGGGTTTATCAATAAAATTTAGGCACTTCACTGGAAAAAACAGAAATTTGTCTGGTAACTGAATGCTTTTATTGTAGTTTTGGTGTGCTCACTAAAAATGTTTCAAGTTCTTGATTAGTATTGCTTTTGTTTTAGAGTAGTTGGTAAGCAAAAAGTGATTTGTTTCTGGCTAATAGCAGAAAACTAATGCCAAAAATAATATAAGAATAATAAGTGCAGGAATATCAAGGATATAAGCAGTAGGATGCCTTTTGAATTCTAGCTGAGTTTCTCCTACAGTCAGCTGATTTCATTGAAGTTACTGATTTCAAAAGGTGATGACCAGTATCCTAAAAACTTTTCAGCAGTACAGTCTAAAATTGCAAATATTACAGGAGTTAGAAAGATTTTGTGCACTCTAGTGTGCTTAAAGAAAACTGTGCTTCCATTTATGACCTTAGCAAGCATATAAATTCATGTACATTTATAACACTTTAGAAAGCATGTCCCCTTAGCAGCAGCAAAGCTCAATGGGAGAATTCATGGTGTGATAACATAATGTGCTAATAGCAACACCTGTACCTGGCTGAGTCTGCTACTCGTGTCCCTCTGGACATGAGGGCCTCATTTGAACACATTCAAATTGTCCTAGACTGTATATGCCTGAAGCTATTTTCAGCTCATTCCACTTCATATGTGCTCTAAAAATAAACTCAGAGTATTGACCTTCATTCATTTAAAAGCACTCACAAGTGGTATTCTCAGTTTAGGGATTTAGTAACATGAAATACTACAGGTAATGTGTAGCTGCTTTCCAGACAGCTTCTAGGTGTAATCTGTGAGTGAAACAATTAACTACCTACATAATTATGCTGAGTACATTCACAGTGCATTGTAACCTTTGTTACAAATGCACATAGTCCAAACGACCTTAGTGCCTTAGTATGGTGGACCTTTCTGTCTATCTCATATGAAGAACATATGTAGGAATAGGCTACTGCTATTGCTATTTTAACATCTCATTGCCCTACATTTGTAGCAATGTCTTAAGGCTACTAGCTAAGTAGCTGTGCTCCTCTTGGCATACTAAACTTACATATATTAAGAAATTCCTCTTCAAGGAGTTCTGAGACAAAAGAGAACAGGCAAATACAGCAAGCAGAGAGGAACATCTCTGGATACTGGAGGAACTGCTTTGTGTCATCAGTTGCAGTGACAGTAGACCAGCAACACAGCCATTACTTTTAAAAAGCATAATTTTAATATCAGTGGTTTCTATGTCTTTTGAGTTGTTTGTAAAAGCGGAATAGGTTATAGCAGGCTTCAGCTGTTGAATCGTTGAAATGCTTGAAATATCACCTAAGTGTTGCTTAATAGAAATGTCACAGTAGTTCTCAAACATTTTTGTTAATTATTCCTCCAAATGAATGAATTCCTTAAAGTTGACTTTGGGCATATTCTCCCTTTTTCTCACACTTGGAAAGCCATTTATGAAGGAACAGGGAAACCAAAATAGGCAGAGATAAACACCTGATGCACTCTGATGCACAGAGATAATGG
Source organism: Pezoporus wallicus (assembly GCF_028554395.1). Classification (NCBI taxonomy): domain Eukaryota; kingdom Metazoa; phylum Chordata; class Aves; order Psittaciformes; family Psittacidae; genus Pezoporus; species Pezoporus wallicus. The sequence goes on from NW_026643064.1 coordinate 24,260, forward strand.
AGGCTCAAGAGGTATGGTGTTGGACATCTGTGGCTCTGAAGTGAAGAATTTCCATCCTAAAAAGTATCAGCTTCAAGTTCTTCTAAGAAAATGGAGGAAAAAAGGTCAAAAAGGGAAAAAATACAGAGGGAGGGGGAAAAAAAAGTACCCAAAACAAAAAAATAAAGAAAATCTGTAATATAAGTTGATTCTTCTGCCTTAACATAGTTGAGTTTCCTATCAGTTGTACAGTTCCAAATCTCAGCTGTTGTTGAAATGCAGGACTGTAACTGACAGCAAAATTTAGTCTAGCAAAAATAGTTATATTTTATATTGCAGACACCTTACAACAAGCACTATCCTTTAGAAACAACCCTTTGAAATTGAATGTTCTCTTGCTGCCTTTTATCAGAGAACAGCAGCCTGCCAGACCTCTCTGCAGTTTCCCAGGGGTGTCTGCAGACATTACAAGACATGAGCAGGTCATGGCACATTAAAACATGAAAAAGTCCTGGACAGATCACACCCAGAATTTACCTTTAATTGTCCTCTTCAGGCAAATGTTCTTGCATAAATTCAACTTCATACACACCTGCCAGCAAGTCTGTAGAGTAAAAATACATCTTTTTCAGGGATGAATAATAAATCCAAGCAAGATAAGATAACCTAGAAGTACAGACACGTCAAGAATTTCTTGGTATTGCTGCTGATGGGAGTAACATACATGCAGAAACTGAAATGCCACTTAGATGGGGAAGAAGTAGGACCATGGAGTAGATGAGGCTGGTTTTGCATGTATTTAATATTTGGATTTTGTAAGTTTCAATTTGTCTGGGCATATTTAAATGAGCCTCTTTCTGTGCAGGTCTTTACCAATTATGTCAATTTATAATATTTTCAAAAGCTTTTAGGCAGTGTAGGCCCCCATTTTTTTAAACAAAATTAAGTTCATATTTAGAAAAAAATGCATAGGTGCCTAAAGTATCATAAATGAATTTTTGATGGGACTGTTCATTGAGGTCATTTGCTGTTGTTTTGAGATTGTCCAGCTGTGATTTTTACTTGACGCTTGCCAGGTTAAATTACTCCCAAACCAAACTGTTGTAAAGGAAGGGATCATATCTTAAGATGCAAAACTATGAACTTTTGAACAACCAAGCTGCTCTCTTTAGCTTATCCTTTGAGATTTCCATCCTTTGTATGGTTTCAATAATTGCAATGTTCAGTCATCTTATAGACATCATTTCAGTGTCTTATTGACTGAAATTATGCCTCCTATTCGCATCTGATAATGGTTCTGATTTTGATTCATACAATTCAGACACTTCACAGCAGTAACCGCAAGAGAAGCACATTGTAATTATTTTGCAATCCCTTTGTTATTGATGTCATTTTATCTCTCATCCCTGCATGCTCTTTTTGTACATGCACATCCCATAATATACATTTAGTACTAGGAACAGGGAAACAACTATGGGGTGGGAGTCATGTAAAGTCGTGTATTTTGACCTAAGTGTTTTGTTATCACCAAACCCATGTAACTGAAGGTTTCAATTTTGTCAGACATTCATTTGGAGCTAGATCCTCTCAACTGCAGTGGGTTTATGCCTGATGCAGTTCGGAAGGGGCAGATGGGGTGCAAGCTCACTCAGACCTGAATGGTAGTCCAGTTGCCCCCTCCTGGTATGCTTTCTCCCTTCATAAAAAAAAAAAAAAAAAAAAAAATTATCTTGATAGCACATAAAAATGCACATGCTAAGTCACATGCCTTGTATAGCTAAAAAGGAGATAGAAGACTCCTGACAAATTATGAAATCTGCTATGTAAACCTATAAATTTCAGGACAAATACTGCTTTTTAAATGATTCAGGGAAGGTAACTCCAGGTAGCTTAATCCAGGGTCTCAGAAACTTAACAAAAAGCTTTTTCTCATTCTTAGATTGAACCCTTATTGAACTTAGACCAATGCCCCCGTATTTTTAAAGAATGACTGATTCCTGCATTTATATGCTAGGCTGCTATCCCTTTTTCCAACTATTTTTTTTCTGCTTTCTTTAAAGAAAAAAGAAAAATCTTTTGAGAAAGCTGTGTTTTCCATAACTTTTATGTGTTTCTTTCCTCTAAGATATATGATTTATTTCCATATTCTAAAACGTTACCGGAATTAAGTACATACTATAATAGTTGTCTAACCTGTTTCTTAAGAATAGGTACATTACCTTTTTAACATTCTTTCAAGTATTAGATTTTTATACTCCCAGAATGAAGTTTTTCATTTTGGAAATAGCATTATAACATTGACTGTTATTTTACTGCCTATATACTTTAAGGTCCACATCCCTCTTTTCTCCGTATTACATTGCCTTTTTCTTTTTTCTCCTTCCTACTTGAAAGATCTTGTGTTTTCTTTGTTAATTTAATTCTCTTGATTTTGGACTCTATCTCTTAAATGCCAAGTTTATTTTTAACCTTTGATTCTTTCTTTTTATGTCTTTACATGAAACAGTCAAAATATTCCATAGACCTGACAGAAATCTGCACAAAAGCTGACTGACAATAATGTATATACCCACTTCACTACCTCAAGATAACTATGGTATTCCTTATGGGGATTTCCAGCAGCAGATGAACACAACATACAGGCACATGCATGATTTATAATGCATGTTTTATAATGACATACATGGTTTATAACCTCAGACCACTTTTTGTGCATAAGGCTCAATGGAAGATAGCTCTAATTATTGCTTTGTTTTAATGGTAGTTTGAGTGGGTTATGTGTTTATACTTGTGCAGAAAATGCCTTTCAGTCACACCTAACAAATGCCATACTTATGGATGCTGTGTCTGATACCCTTGCTATGAACATATGCATGTTTTGGCTTGACTTTGGTGTAGGCACGTTGATAAGCTCTCTCATGTCATTTATTTGCTATCATCTTGTTTATTCCAGTTTTGATTTCAGGTTATGGTGGCAGCAGTTTGTGCAACATCTAGTGCATGCTTATATAAAAGAAGTGGAGGAAGCTAAATATTCAGAGGTACAACACTGTCACATAGAGGATAATTTTGTAGATTGCCATCATCACCAAAAGCTGTCTAAAAATAAAAAATGTCAAACTAGTAATGCTGCATGTATGCACTCTTTGTAACAAGAAAAGGTAAAACCAGTATGTGGCAATATGTGGTTTTATGGACAATGTAATTGGTCCAAGGTTGATTTTAAATTTTATCTCAAAGTCAAGAGCATGAAATATCTCTTGTAAAAATTAAATTAGCACATATCTGAAATGTTTTATCCTGATCTGACGCAGATAGAATGCATCCATTGATTTTGCTGGGAAAAAATTCAACTCCTATCACTTGGGGAATCTGCCCTCTCATCGGCACTGAAGATCTGAGAGGCATTGGTGCTTACTAAAATTAACAGGAATAGCTGATGTTCTTGGAAACAAACCCTGTGGAGTTGCATTATTTTAATATGCTACTTTTTTTTTTCTTTTTAATGTGTTAGCTATTTTTATTATAAGGTCCACCAGAAAGATTACATCCTGCAACACAGAAAAATTTCATCTTTTTGTGACAACCACTTTAATGACAATGACTTTTCCTCTGAGAAAGTTATTCCACAATGTATTGAGCAAGATATAACCCCTTTCAGCTAACTGACAATGATACTGTGAAGTAACACCAGAAAAATGTTTTTTATCATTGCAATTTATAGTATTTGATGTGTGCTCTGGTTTTACCAAAGCTGAAAAAACTGCTTAGAATTTTTTACAGAAGAGAATGTTATCACCAGTAATGTATTATTTTGAAGTTTCTTGAACATACATTTGCCTATATTTTAATGTTAATATGTAGCTTTTGAGAAGAGAAACACTGAACAGAGATAAAAATCTCCGACCACTATTTGTTGTAGCAACGTTTGGGCACAGTTGTAGTGAGCAGAGCATGGCCCTTCCAGGGGATGGATCTGTCTGTAATGTGGATTTTTAGGGAGCCACTTCAGGAACAGATACTCAGCCACCCGTCCCTTCTAGTCTTCTCAGAAGAAACATTACTGAAGGTGACCAAATATCAGATCCATCTCTGGGACACAGCAGTGTCAGCTAAGCTTAGCTCTTACCACAGACACAGGCTGATATGATTGTAAAAAAAAAAATGGTTTCTTCTGTTTAAAGCAAATTTTATTCTCCTCTGATCAGCAGCAAGGGGAGTAGTTAGTGTTCACCAGACCTTTGAGTTTTAGAGATAAAGACCTTTCTTTGGCCTTATGCAGCTTATCTTGGATTCCATATATTAGTACTTAGAAGTCTATTAATCCTAACTGAATGTGTTTTACTAGAAACTTTGAAATAAAAAGGCAGGGTAACAGCTGAACAAAACAGAGGGTATCCACTTCTTACCTGGTATTCCCCCTGACATTTCAGTATCCAGCTTCTCTCAAACAGTGTAGCTGTGGCAGCAGAGATGGGGAGATACTGAGTGATTGAATCACCTCTGACATTTATTTTGAGTCTTGAAAACAGTATTATGCATTTACAGTGCAGTCATTTTTCAAATTGAATTTATCCTTGTGGACTTTTCCAGCTTTCTTCTTATGAGGTGATAAGACTGTTTCAAGTTTTGCTCACATTTATTTTCCAGTCATGCTTCATAACTGCTTGAAGATCTTCCATACCAGTTTTGTTATGGCACATGGACTAGTCCACCTAACCATGGCTGTGAATTGCAGGAAAGGCCAGCAAGCAGTTTAAGTCACTGATGCTCTGGTTTAGCAGTCCTTCACAAAAAAAACCCAAACATTATTAGTGCATTAAATTTAGTGTGGTGCTGAAATAAATGTGTATAAGCTGTAAAATTTCAGCCCACTAATAAAAAAATAAATAATTTGGTTTGCTTTAAACTCCTTCAGATTGTCAGTTGGTTTTCCCACTGGGCAGTTTTATTCTGTTAATCCAACCGCTGCTATGAGCAACTGATTCATTCAGCTAGTGTTTTCCTGTAACTGTTCAGAATTAATTCTGCACATCAATTTCAAACAAATTCCAAACATGCAAGAAGATGCCCCAATGGTATGAAACTTTGCACAAAAACATAGGAGTTACACAGAGTCCATTCTGTATTATGCTTACTATATTACTTAATGTAATACAATAATACTATGTTACAAGTGCAGAAGTAGCAAGAAATCTAATTTTACATGCAAATAAGTTATGAAAGTCTTACTAATGAGACCTGCTGTAGTTTCCTAGCTTCTTACCTTATTGCTTTTTAACTTTCCCTGAATGTCTCAAGTCTTAGAACAAATGGTGTGGTACTGAATTGGTGAAGGAGCACTTTCTCAAAAATTCCATTCTTTTTTCTTCCTCTACTATTTGCTGTTGCAGTTTTCTAATTATTTCATGTAAATACGGAACAAACCTTGTAACATCTCCCATAGCAGTAGTATGCGATGACAAGAGGCAAAAAGAAGAGTCACTTGCATAGTGCTATGCTACCCACAACAGCATATGCAAGTTTTATATTATAGGAAGCAAATATTTGGGCTAATGTTTTACAAATATTTTTGATGTCTTGATGTTAACATTGAAAACCACTCAATTAAAAGGTGAACATATTTCAAGTCATAGCAAATCTCTGGAAAATACCTTTCACTTGAAGAACTTTTAATTGCTTGCTTGAACCAAAAATATATTATTTATGGATTAAAAATTGTCCAACTGTATTTGCGTGAATCATGGTGGAGATTTTTACTGTTTTAATATGTTAACTGAATGTCTTGTATCACATCCAAAAACCAAGTCCATCCAGCTCCTATAACTGAAGAGCAGAAAGTTCCCCATGCCTCCCCTGCCTATAGTCTGGTCTCCAGGTGAACTTCTGTTGTTCTTCCTCTAAAGCACCTGTGTAATCAACTTTGAGTGGTCAGGAAGGTAAATCAATCCATTTAAAAGTTTTTCTTTCTAAAATGGTTAATTATAGCTCCTGATTATAACAAGTACTACATAGTAATATTCTACCTTTGTACAGCACCTTCTATCTCAATTAATTTTGCAAATGTACTTCTAGAAAAGTACAAACCTGCAAGACAGAGCAACAACCTTTCACTGAGAACTGCAGACATTTTACCTCACAACAGTAACTATCGAGGTTTATATATAATTTGTGCTTTGCTTCTACTTCACATCCAAAAGACGCTGCACTTAATACATTTGCTCAGTCCTACTCCATAAGGGAATAAACAGCAACAAAAATATGCAGTCAGCATTTTTCTTCTTAGCAGGCCCTGTAGGCTGTATCAGAGTGTTAATAGACAGCTTCAGTAGGTAGAGTAAATGGGCTGTCCCGTCTACTGTGTAGAGTTAAGGGGACACAGGTCCTCTAATGCCCTCTGAGATTTCTTTTAATGAGCCTTTGGCAACTTCTTTGCATGTGGAATCAAGAACTCTTACTGCTTCTCCTGCACAGCTGCACTGTAATTGTGAATGTTGTATTACGCATAAGTTTTGTGATGGGATTCCTAAAACAGTTTTCTATTCTGAACATCCTTGAGTATAAGGTACACAAATCTCACTTTGTGTACCCAAACAGTATGTGTGTTTCACGTATTCAAAAGAGAATTGGTGGGACAATGGTATTCTGTCTACAGGATGAACCAAAACAAGTTCGTCTGTGGGCTAAAACAGGTTTTCTTTTCCTTTTTAATCCTGGGATCCCTCCTTGTTTGCCATGAATTCTCACCAGGAACCGGATGGCACCGAGGAGCACAGTGACCTGTAAGGCTGGCTGGTACTTGCCTGGTGGCTGGCTGGCAGACTGCTGGCACGTAGAGTGCACAATGGCTGTGTTCTGCCTGGTTTTCCTTCAGGGTGAACAACTAGAATGGGTCAATGTCATCTGTGCAGCTACTCATTTTCTGATGCAGTTTGCAGAAAATAAATTATCATTGAGAATGCTGTAAAAGTGTCATGTTAATGTTCATTGGAATCCCCTATGAGCACTAGGTTTCATCTCAGAGTCTAAAGGTTTTTCCACCTTATATACAATTACCAGAAGAGTTCAGCATTAACCTATGGGAGGAAGATGAGACAGGAGACAATTAAGCCCATAATCTAGGGGGAAACCAGCAGCTATGATGCAAAAGGACAGGAACTTTTCCCTATTTTTGCCTTTACCACTATGTGGAAAAGGAAAGAAAGACTCCTCTCCTGCCCAGTGAAATAGACAGACATTGTAGTGTAGGAATTAAGGCATTCATCTAAAACAAATTACTTGAGATATGATTCTTGTCAACAGATTATTTAATGTAAAAATCAGAAATGTCTTGCTTATAAAGGTCATATCCAAAGAATTCTCTATTTTAGCTGAGAATAATAACCTAAACACCAATCCAAAAAAGCCTCCACAAGTCCTGTTCTCTTTTTGTTTCCATGAATATAGAAATCTTATGCTGTCAAACAGCACGGCTTTGAAAGCTGGGATAAGAGTGCTCTGGGCTGTGACCAGGAGACCAGAACATTTTGGGCAAGTGGCTGTCATGGTTTAAGTGGTTGAACCTAGGACCGTGGCTCTTTGTATTTTGGATTTCTCAAGCTTCAGAGAAAATGAACCTGGAGAACAGGTTTGAATTTTGTATCCATAGAGGTAAAATGTTTTCTGTGGTTCTTAGCGGTATCTGAGGCCCTAGTAAAGGGTGAATGGATATTACACAGTATGTAGCAGAAACATGTGACACCCTGCATTAGCACCTGGAGGCCAGGCAGGACACTGTGCTATACAATGATGTTAAGCAATCAAATCCCACCCTACCTGTGGGCCAAATATCATAATTTTATTTTAGAAAGCTTCACCTACCTCATTACTTCCTCCATGGGTGCTCCCTGTCATACACATTCTGTGCATATCCATAAAGATATAGCCATGCCTCTGCCATATTCCTGGACTGTATTTGGGTGACAGATATAACATTCAACAAGTCCACCTATATGCATTTTTTTTTTCCCCAGCTTCTGAGAAAGGGCTTTTTGCCACCTATATTATCACAAATGTCTTCTCAGTAAAATGCTCAGAGGCACTCACAATGTAAATGGTCTAATGCGGGGTTTTAATAATATACTTTAACTTTTTAACCCTACATGATTCATAGGTACTATTGAACTTCTGATCACGAAAAAAAACAACAAAACACTATAGTGGAAATTATATTGCATTGGATAGAAATACAAGAAAGTCTGAGTACACTGGTTCTGATGGCTATTCTAGGATAAAGAAGGAACCTTCAAGACTCCTGGTAAGTTACAATCAGAAGGCTATACCTTCCCTTTAAAATGCTTTGCCACCTTGTGCTTTCCTAAATCCTTTTGATTGGATTGTAGCACAAATGTAACAATTTTGGTTTTTTGTAATTGAACTATATGAACATAGCCAGTTTCCTAATTTATGTTGTTAAACATTTTTGAGGCAATTGCCTATTGTGTTTTGTTGTTGTTTGCTTGAATATAATGTAGCTCAGCTTCCCCTAAGATTTAAATCAAAGATGAATAACTTTGTGCTCAGCTAGAGCATACCATTTGCTAATTCTTCTGAGATCAATAATGATTAAATGAATAATTTAGTGAACTACTGTGCACTCTTTTTGGCTTCCTTATTTTCTTCCACAAACTAAGCTTGTTATTGGCAATAATATTACTTAATATTATTCATCTCATTTTAAAATATTATAATCTCATTTAGAGAGCTAGGGAAAAGAAAGAGTTCCCCCCCTTTATTTTCCTTTATTTTTTTCTTAGTAAGCAGAAAATGAGTGTGCTTTTCTCTTCTGAATACTTGACTGTAAATTCTTCAGAAAGTTAAAGGTTTAATGTCAGGGTTTTTTTTAAGCCTTCTTTGGACTTTATTTTTAGCTTTTGCTTGGTGATTGTTTCTATATTGCTCATTAAAATGTTGTGCAAATAAGTAATTATGAACAACATACCTAGGGTCATCAAACGTATAGTGTTTTATACATGTGTAGTGAGTCTAATTCCACCAGACAGATACCACTTCTCAGACAGATTGATCTTGTGTATCAAGTCCAAAATGCCTAAAAGAAATTATTTGGACTTGAGTGTGAACAAACCATTTGTAAAAAGTTAGGCAAGTGACCTAAATTAAGAAGCTTGGGTCATTCTAGGTATTCAGGTGTGATGCCTCTCTTCAGAGCCATTTTAATCAGGAAAGACTGAAAAAAAATCAATCACTTCTTATGTTTCTATCTAATTGCAACCTAAAATCTTTCTCAGCCAAAGTCTTATGAGTGGTCCAGCAAGTATCCTCAGGCCACATGGGGAACCCAGCAACTATAGTTCACCTCACCCCCATAACCCAGCTCTTTTATTTTCATTTTTTATTGAAAATTCCATCAAAGGAGACAAGTACAGAGATTTTAACTTATACAAGTTTCCCCCCATTGGGTCAGGTCATGGAATCAAATAATAAAGATCTGACCAGTGAAATCTTCTTCCAGGGTAGGGTTCTCTGAGAGGTTAAGAGAACCAGGCAGGGTTCTCTTACAATCCTCACAATTTTTATTCCATATTAAAATCTGTTTTTTTTTTCCTTTTCACAGACAGTTAGACTGTAGAAGGAATGGGGATCTGGTATCCAATGCTAATGTTATACATTGTCAGTATTAAGTAGAAGGTTATTGAGTTGAACAAGAGTGTTGCATGACATGTCATTACCCTGTGTAAGTGAATTAAAGCAAACAAAATAGCTGGGAAGAGAAAATCAGTTTGGTAATACTGCTGGTAGTCATAAGGAAGTATTGATTGCATATTAACACAATAAGATATATAGTTATATGCAGTTTATGAGTTTTTACATTGATGTTCATTAACATTTTTAATCTTGGGTCTAATTGTCCCGTTATACTTTGTTTGGTATCAGATTACGAGGACTTTTCACTAATGGCTAACTTGGTATAATACTGCTTTCCATTTTATTTTCTTCTGGATTACAGAAAAGACAGATCCATGGTGATCTTATAGCTGATCCTACTGGCTACATGCTGAGCAGAACTTGGACATATAAGGGGGATTTTTCATTGGGCTATTTATGAACATGTGCTACTGTGTTACTGAATAATTATGAGTAAGCAACTTCATTTTAAACTTTGCATTACCTTTTTTGTGTCAGTGACAAACTCTCACCTTTGTGTTTATCTATCCATATTAAGTGTAAATCTGAAAATACATTTAATTTCAAAACCGAAGTATGTTATGAAGTGACAATGAAAAGACATCATGACATGTTTATTTTAGTGATTTTTTCTAAAGTAATTCAGTATGCAGCATTTCTTCAGTGTTCTACAGACAACATTTCACATGATCCAGTGCTAGGCAGTGTATTTTGGAGGCAGTTTCATGTCCCTCATTTGGTTTAGTTTCTTTGGTGTCAGATTGCTTTGTGCGTGAAGAATTCCTTTCATAAACCCAGTGTTTCCCTTTCCCTGGCAGCAGCAATGTCAACAACCTATCTGTCAGCCTGACTGAGGTATTTACAAATTGTTTTAGATTTGCACATTAACATGATTCAGAGTAACCTTTTACATCCAGTACCAAGAGATACGTTCTTAACACAAACAACATCTAATAAATACATCCAGGCTCTTTTTGTGCAGCCCCTGGCAATAAAGGTGATGCCAGACAGAACAGCTCCATTGGGTACTTGTTTAAAACCCTGTATTTTTATTGCCTGCAAATGTCAGGTATCTAACCAATGCTTACCGATAGATTGATATAGGCAGACTTCATAAGTGTCTTGTTTATTTAGAGAAAAATATCAGAGAACTCACTGGGGAAAGAACTCTTACAAATCATACTAAAATGATAGACTTGAACAGCTATCGTGGAAAGATTCCTACATTTGTGTTAAACAAGCTAACTAGATTGAATACCAGAAACAGTCTTTCTGTGCAACATCAAGCTAGGAATAAGGCTTGCCAAAGTATAGTGAGTATATCAAATTATCCGGTGTGATGGATTACTATTTAGCTCTCTCATGTAAAGCTAAGTAGGTCATCCCTGTAAGAAACTGGAACTATAGTATAAACGTAAGGCAGGAATGGAATATCTTCCTATAAAATTGTTACTTTGCTTGGTTATTTTTTCTCTCCAGTTCTAGTAATTGATATAGAAAGAGAGAGTATTTTTCACGTCTGACCTCCTCATAGGCTAAAACAGATGCATAGAATGGTTAAATGACTATAGCAAATTTTCTCATGATTACCATATCCATGGTAAGATCAAATTTGTCTCCATATGACAAAAATATTATTTGAGTTTTTTTTAAAACGTTTAATATCAAGTAGAGTGAGTGCATCAATAACATTTCGTATGTTTAGCAATTCAGTAAAACTCCCTGTAAATTGTTGTTATAGTTTATGCCATAATTCATGACACTGTCATGTACCCTGCGTGACAGTTCAACTACACTTGGAAATAGTTGAAAATAGTTTGTTTTCCATAGTTTTGTAAGATGTGTCCTGAATACAATAGCAGGGCCTTCACTGCTACTTTTATGTTAAAGTGTTGCGTATAAAGATTACCAAAGAAAAGCTACATTAATTTTCAGCTCAACTCTAAAAAGTGAGTCCAGGTTTGCTGTAACCTGTTATCTAAAACAATGAATGTCAGTAAAATCAGTGTGACAGATAAGGACTAGATTTCACATAATCTGATTTTAACTGTCTGAAAATTAAAAATCTAGTTTAAATTGCTCTCTGGTTAATGGGGACATTTAGGCAGCCCAGGAAGGGCAGCATGGGTAAGAGTGGACTAAAATATGACATTTAAGGTGGATAGGATAAATCATCCTGTGGAAATGCCTGTAGAAGTACTCACAGTCTGTGGAATCTGGATACAAGCATGATTCAGTCACCTAAATATTGGTGCCTGGTGCTGTTTAAGGCATCCTTACAGGGATCATAATTCATCACTGTATTTGCAACTAATTAAAAATAGATCTGACAGGAGACCTGAAAGTATCTCAGATGTTAGTGGGTGCGAATGATTAACAAACCAAGAATCAGGACACTAACTTTTAAAAATTCCAAATTAGAAGAAAATAGGCCTCAAAGATTAGAATACTTCAAAATAGTTCAAAACCTCAACCCCTCAAAAATCCTTATTTGAAGCAGCACTGTTTAACATCTTTGTTGGTGACAGGCTGACAGACTTGAGAGGTGGTCCTGTGTGAACCTTGTGGAGTTCAACAAGGCCTGCTCCCAGGTAGGGCAATCTCAAGCACAGCTACAGGCTGGGCAGGGGATGGATTGAAAGCAGCCCTCATGGGGATGCTGGTTGATGAGATCAACATGAGCCGGCAGTGTGTGCTCACAGCCCAGAAAGCCAACCGTATCATGGGCTGCATCAAAACAGCCTTAACCTCCCAGATCAAGGAAGGTGATTCTTCCCCTCTCCTTGGCTCTTATGAGACTCCCACCTGCAGTACTGCATTCAGCCCCAAACATAGGAAAGACATGGACGACTTGGTGCGAGCCCAGAAGAAGTCACATAGATGCTCAGACAGCTGGAACACCTTTCCTGTGAAGACAGACTGAGAGAGTTGGCTTTTTCAGTCTAGAGAAGACTCTGGGGAGACTTGATAGCCGCCTTCAAGAGGCCTACAAGAAAGCTTGAGATGGAATTTTTTCAAGGCCATGTAGTAACAGGACAAGGGTGAATGGTTTTACATTGAAAGAGGGTAGATTTAGGACCCTACATGCCTGGTTTTACTGTTTTCTGGAGATTTAGGCTATTAAGGATCATTCAGAGCATTAGAGTTAATTCATTTATTGAATTCATAGGATTTGGAGACCCTAAACTCTCCAAAATACAGGTCCTAAATTACCAGAGGAGGTTGGAAGAACTGCACTGATGAATCAATTACAAAAATATTGCCTATGACTGTCAAATATGCTTTGTATTTCCACCACTTTTAAATAGTATATTTGATGACCTTTCTAACCAGGAATAAACTCAGCCAAAACTCAGTTAAAACTTTAGAATAGGCCAGCTAATAGTAGAATTCAGACATCTCTTAGTCTCACCAGGGAATTGACTTTTGCTTGCTAATTGCTTTGGTCTCCTTGATATGGTTCCTGCTGTGCGGCTTATAAGCCTGACTGATATCCTAGAAATGCCTTCTAGATGACTTCCTTATCAGTGACAAATTCTTTTAGCTCCCTGGAGGAGCAAGGAAGAGAGTTGTTCTATCCTCTTTTACTAGGATATGAAGATTACTACTGCTTTTCCAAAAATTTATGTACCAGCAGACCAAAATGCAGGTACTATGGCAGACACTTATTTCAATGCTGTTTTCCATGATGAAAATTGTTTATTGTGGATTCAACACTCTGTCTTACCTAAATCCCTCTAAGAAAAGTCAGGAGCACAAAATGACTTAAAAAATGTCATAAATATTCCTGTGTGGTATAGATAATTCCTTGGTTTGCTGTTATTTAGTTAAGGAAACCGGATAGGAGCAAAGGAGAAAAGACAGTGATGGAAGCAAGTGCAGTGAAATGATGAAAGAAGGTAAACAGTTTTGAGGAACTTCAGGTGAATAAATAGAAGGAAAAGAAGGAAGTGCATTGAAGGAAACAGTCATCAAGGTCAAAACAGGGAAAAATTAGTTTAAAATACAGTACCCTCAGAAAGAAACTGCAGTTGTTCCTCTATTTCTCCCTTCATAGTGCATCCTGCCTTCTTCATTCTGCCTGTCATTATAATATTGTAGTCTTTCAATAATGAAATTATATTTACTTTACATTTGTATGCTCTCTGAATCTTTTTTGCTCCCTGTGTCCTGGATTCAATCAAAGACAAACTGTGCAATCTAATAGGTGATCATGGTGTTATATTTTTTACCTGCTTTTCTGTTGCAGGAAGTTTGAATTCTCCATGATTAGTAAAGGAGCTTCAACTCTGGAATAGCCTGTATAGTGACACTGTGAAAATACTAGTGTCCTGGTTTGACTGGGTATCTGAAAGCAAAACTCGAGGTGGCACTGGCAGATCTGAAGATTAAGTTTTTAATTGTGCTTAAAGTTTACACTGTATTACAATATGAACGGAAGTGCTTACAGATGTATGACCCTTTTATATTTATCTGTGAGGAAAGATATTTGATATTTCTCAGTGATATTTGGTGACTACAAGTCATTTGTAAAGCAGAAGAATCTCCAAATCAGAGGTTTTCAGTGATGTAGCTTTGCAGCTAAACTCAAAGGGAGTGCTGTGATAATAGGTGGAAACAGAAGAACATCAGATGTGAAATTAGATACTGAAGCTTCAAATTAAGCCTCTTTCATATGTATATGAAATACAGTCCTTTTCATGAACTCCAGCACCATCCAATTTGACATTTTTGTTTGCACTAAAGGAAATGTCTTTCCTCTTGCAAAATAAATGTATCCATGACAAAGGTGTACCTTAGCGGTTTTATGCCTGTCTTGTCCCTTAGCTCAGGTAATGGTCTTTACTTCCGTGATCTGACAGCCAAAATATCCTTTCAGCTTCAATCTCCAGCCCCTGCAGGTTGACTTGAGGGGAGAATCCCTTGTAGCTCTTATTGATAAGGAAACAAGTTTAAAAAAGTGAGCAATACTGATTATCTTCAGCAGAGGTCAGTGGTGCAATTTGCTATGAAATTGGTTGTCCCAAAAGTGCACTGAGACCCAACTTTACAAAACTGCTTACCTAAACAAGGTGGCCTAAAGCACAGAAGCACTTGGCTTTCAGAGCGGTCAGAGATAAACAGCCACAAATTCAGCACAACAGGTTTACTGATACAATCGTCCCTCTAGTTAACAGGGTTTTGGAAGGTTTTGTAACCCAAAAATAGTGGAAATTTCTTGTGTGTTTTGTTCCTGGGGCACATGTCTAAGTTTCCAGACTCTCACTGGACATGATACTTACAATCTGCTTTCTCTGTGTTCATAAATTACAGTCTGCAAGATTCCACGATGCTTAGCATTAATCTATTTGCCGTTGTGAGGTTTTGATATTTCATCTCTTCTTACTGAATGTAAGCTAGGCTTTTGTATAGTTTAGATTTAGCTTTGTTCCTGATGGTATGCTGGGGATTAATGCCCAGTGGACCACTTCTTTCTGTGACAGTGCCTGAGGTCTGGGCAGAATAGCTGTCAGGTGCTTCATCCAGATGTTTTGGAAAGACACTTATAAGCAGAATGATTTTAGGAGAATTGTTCCCTTGTAGACTAAGTTACAAATCTAAAGTTGAGTGTTAGTCTTCCTCCTCTGCTCTTGCCTTTTTAAACCACATTTAATTTCGCAATTACTGTGGAGTCTTAAGTGAACAGCTTTAGGTAAAAGAGGTAACACTACTTGCATAATGTCTCCAAAAAAGTAATTAGAACAGTGTTTTATAGCCTGATTCTGAGATAATATATATGGAGTTTGAAACAATGAAATATATGTCTTTTTCTGCTATTCTTATTATACAAATTATGTCAGTTTAGGTTTCATTGTAATTACTGCACCAAATACAGAAATAGTGGGTGAATCAGGTATGATTTATATGTCAGTATCCAGATTTAAGTATAAAAAATTCAGACCAGATCACGTTTTTGGTCTGAGCAAGGGATCAAAAAATGAAGGTCTTTACATTTCCTTGCAACCCTGAGAAATTGCAGTGGGCTGGAAACTCAGCTCCATGCAGACAAATATACAAACCTTTCTGGGAGGCATTGTGGTGGGGCACATACTTACTGTTATGCTGCTTCAGGATCCTTTTGGGAGATGTAAATCTTTTATACTTGCTAATCATAGCCAGAGCATCCAAGCTTCAGGAGCCTAATAGGGAGTATTCTGCTTATATTGTTCATCAGAGAAAAATACAAGGGCCAAAATAACTAGTTCAGAACCCAGATTGCCTTCTGCACTTGGGCCATAAATTTGGGTTCATCTACCTCTTATACATTTCCAAGATATTCCAATTAACTGCAGCATGATAACAGTACAATACTTTGTAATTCTTAAGCATATCCAAGTAACAGCTGAATTTGTCCCACAGGTCTCTAACACTAGAGTTCACCAGCTAAAAAGCTAAAATAATAACTGTACTGCGGAGATTGAATTTGCCCCAGTGTTCAGTGTACGAGTGGTATAAAACAACAGTGTATAACCTCTGCTAGAAAATATATTGCTCTTATCTAATATTGTTTATCAGAAAGCATCTAAGCCCCTAACAGGAAATGCAGGTATTACTGTCTGTATTTTACAGGAAAAGAAATTATTTTGTCAAAGTCATGTAGCAAGCCTTTGGTATTAATGGGACACATTTGTACATCTGACTCATCAGTACACCTTTCTGCCCTATACAATGTCCGGTAGGCTATGCCAGCCCTGCAAACTAGCTGTTAGAGTACAGCTATGACAACAATGACTGCAAGCACCACAGCCAGTGGTTTTAAGAGAAAAATCTAAATAAAATGTATTATAGTAATAAAATAAATTAGCAGCTGTTATCCTGAGGCAACAGTAATGAAGCCCTCACAAAACAGGCTTTATTGAAAGTAGTAACAGTAATCATAAGTTCAAGTTTAACTAAGTGAGCAATTAAAAGTGGAATGCTGAAATGAACTGAACCTAATGGCAAAGTAAAACATGCCTGGGGCAATGAACAGGTTTCAAATTTGTTTAACTTCTATCTCTCTGGTGTCTGGCTCTAAAAAATGATGTGACAAAAGACTCCTCACTACATTATAGTCTGAATGTTAAAAAAAATTAATAACAGGAGACTGTAGTACATACAGCCTATTCATCTCCCACAGTGCTGACATCACTAGCCCTCTATGTCTTTGTGCTTTGGTTTCCATTATTCAGAGAAAACCAGAGTGTCTCCATCCATAAGCAGTCATGGAGACTTTCATATAGGAAAGAGCTACCAGACCCCAGAGAACCGCTCTAGGACATTCTCAGAAACTGTTACCCCCAAATCAGAATGGAAAAGAACACCAAATCAGGTAAAAGCTACTTTTTTGAAACTTCTCTAGACCTTCCTATAAAATTCATAGTTTAGCTTCCTTTAAGGCAACATAGTAGTAATTTTGCAGTATAGTCATAACAGGACCGTTGTTTTGTTCATATTTGCTTCCCTGATTTTAATTCAAGACTGGGTTTTGCTCCTATAAACCTGTTTTGTTTCTGTGAAAATGCATTTTCTTGTGTACCAAAATATTAATGAAAAATAGTGCCAGAGAAATAAAGGTAACTGTGGTTTTCATGCAGCATTTGTAAAGCTACTTTAAATGCTGTAAATAGCTATTTCCATTACCAGGCATACTAAAGAAAGTTAACTAGAAAAAAATGTCATAATGACTTTCAAGGATTTACTGAAGGCAAAAAATTGCATTTTATAAATCAAATTCCTTCAAAATGCTGACTTAGTTTCAAAATCATTTTCTCTACTTATCTACCGAGTTTTTCCTTGCTGTGCTAGAAATTATACAGTGAGCTTTATATGAGCTGTGAAAATGGATTTGTGATTTTTAAGCTGGCAAATCTAAACCAAAAGAGTAGTTACCATTTTAAAAAAACAAAAACCCTACATCAACAGCTTCTGATGTTAAAAACAGCAATCAAAAGCTGACCAGTCAAAATCTGGTTATTACAAACATCGTTACAATATGGAGATTTTTTAAATTTTGTTCTTCATTTATGAGTCAGTGAGATAGTTTCCTCTTGTGAAGAACTGCATGCTACTCTAAATGTAAATAACTTCTAAAAAATGCATTTGTGCTTGGAATACAAAGTGCTGTGGAAGCAAAACCTGGAAAAAAAAAAAAAAATTCACTTGTTTATTAAGACAACTTCATAGTATGAGTTGTTGTAGTCTATATAAGAGTGTAAGAACTGCTGTAAGAACACTACATAAGAGTGCAAGAACTGTACAGTGTGTGATCTTGTGTAAATACTGAACGCACTGTGAAAAAATATTACAAAAAAGGGTCAGCTTAGCTATATGCCTCCTAGTCCCTTGCAAGGAATAAGGTAGGGGCCTTCCTGAATCTGATGTTGCATCCAAATTTTCTTGTTGAAGAGCTTCTACTAGACTTACAATAGTCTACTTGCTTTGTTTTTTTCAAACCACTGGTATCTCTGATCTCCATGAAAACCTGTGGCAGCCAGTTTCACAACTTAATATATCAGAGCATAAAAAGAAGTATGGAAGAAAAGTAGAAGGGTAAAAAAATCACCTTTCTCTTTTACACTTGCAGTACAGTAATTTTGCAATGGTAGCTAGCAGTGACTAATCACAGTTGTTGCCAGTAGTGACTACCCATAAAATATTCACTTTCTCCAAATAATTTTATAGACAGAATTAAATTTCCTATATGGATACATGAAAAAACTGAAGACTCACACACCATACTAGAAAAAGAATCACATACAACTGCAGCTTGGGCAGAATAGCTTGTACTCCCTCTTCATCTGCACATGCTTACCCTCCTGTGGGTACAATGGTGGTATTCACACTACACAATATTTTATCCTGGTTATTATTTCATAGAATCATAGAATAATAGTTAGGGTTAGAAAGGACCTTAAGATCATCTAGTTCCAACCCCTCTGCCATGGGCAGGGACACCTCACACTAAACCATCTCACCCAAAGCTCTGTCCAACCTGGCCTTGAACACAGCCAGGGATGGAGCGTTCACAACTTCCCTGGGCAACCCATTTCAGTGCCTCACCACCCTCACAGTAAAGAAATTCTTGCTTATATCCAATCTAAACTTCCCCTGTTTATGTTTTAAGCTGCTACCCCTTGTCCTGTCACTACAGTGTCTAATGAAGAGTCCCTCCCAAGCATCCCTATAGGCTCCCTTCAGATACTGGAAGGCTGCTGTGAGGTCTCCACGCAGCCTCCTCTTCTCCAGGCTGAACAGCCCCAAACTTCCTCAGCTATCTTCATACGGGAGGTGCTCCAGTCCCCTGATCATTCTCGTGGCCCTTCTCTGAACTTGTTCCAACAGTTCCATGTCCTTTTTATGTTGAGGACACCAGAACTGTACACAATACTCCAGGTGAGGTCTCACAAGAGCAGAGTAGAGGGGCAGGATCACCTCCTTCGACCTGCTGGTCACGTTCCTTTTGATGCAGCCCAGGATACGGCTGGCTTTCTGGGTTGCAAGCACACACTGAAGCCAGCTCATGTTCATTTTCTCACCAACCAACACCCCCAAGTCCTTCTCTGCAGGGCTGCTCTGAATCTCTTCTTTGCACAACCTGTAGCTGTGCCTGGGATTCCTCCCACCCAGGTGTAGGACTTTGCACTTGGCATGGTTAAACTTCATGAGGTTGGCATCAGCCCACCTCACAAGTATGTCAAGGTCCCTCTGGATGGCATTCCTTCCCTCCAGCGTATCAACTGAACCACACAGCTTGGTGTCATCGGCAAACTTGCTGAGAGCACACTCAATCCCACTGTCCATGTCAGAGACAAACATGTTGAACAAGACCGGTCCCAACACTAATCCCTGAGGGGCACCACTTGTTACTGGTCTCCAGTTGGACACTGAGCCATTGACCACAACTCTTTGCGTGTGGCCATCCAGCCAGTTCTTTATCCACTGAGTGGTCCATCCATCAAATTGATCTCTCTCCAAATTAGAGACAAAGATGTCATGTGAGACAATGTCGAACGCCTTGCACAAGTCCAGGTAGATGACATCAACTGCTCTACCACTGTCCATCAGTTCTGCAGCCTCATCATAGAAGGCCACCAAATTGGTCAGGCAGGATTTCCCCTTAGTGAAGCCATGCTGGCTGGCACCAAGCACCTTGTAGTTTTTCATGTGCCTTAGCATGCCTTCCAGGAGAATCTGCTCCAAGATTTTGTCAGGCAAAGAGGTGAGACTGACTCGTCTGTAATTCCCTGTGTCATCCATTTTCCCCTCTTGAGTTATGTTTCCCTTTTTCCAGTCATCAGGAACTTCACCTGACTGCCATGATTTCTCAAATATGATGGCCAGTGGCTTAGCAACTTCATTCTCCAGCTCCTTCAGGACCCGCGGATGGATTTCGTCAGGTCCCATGGTCTCGTGCACGTTCAGGTTCTGAAGATGGTCTCGGACCAGATCCTCTCCTACAGTGGGCCCAAGGTCTTCATTCTCACAGTCCCTGCATCTGCTTTCCAAGACTTGGGTGGTGTGGTCAGAGCCTTTGCCAGGGAAGATGGAGACAAAGAAGTCATTAAGAACCTCAGCCTTCTCCAAATCCAGGGTAGCCAGTTCTCCTGATAGGAGGGGGCCTACGTTATGCCTAGCCTGTCTTTTATTCATTACATACCTGTAGAATCCCTTCTTGTTATACTTAACATCCCTAGCCAAGTTTAATTCTAACTGGGCCTTAGCTTTCTTAACCTGGTCCCTGCCTTACCAGACAACATCCCTGTATCCTTCCCAGGCTGCCTGTCCTTGTTTCCACCTTTTATAAGTCTCTTTTTTCCTTCAGTTTTCCTCAGCAGCTCCTTATCCATCCAAGGAGGTCTGCTGGCCCTCCTGCTGCATTTCCTTCTAGTTGGGATGCAACACTCCTGAGCTTGTAAAAGGCCCCTTATGTTGCCCCTGTGATTTTAAGAAATAATTATTTTTGTGTGTATGAAATAGTAAGTGTAAAAATCTTGGGATAGTGGCAGAGTACATTGGAAGAAGATGAATACAGCCATATGAGGTGCAAACTGCTCCATGCTACCTCATGAAAGCAGATTCTGGAGTGAACTATATCCAGAACTTCAGCAGGGTTTTTTTGTTTGGTTGGTTTTTTTGTTGGTTTTTTGTTTGGTTGGTTTTAGGTTTTTTGTCTTTTTTTTTTTTTTTTTTAATTAGAGCAAACTAAAAGGTTCCTCAAACAAAAAGGAGGTTGGGAATGAAATAATATTTGTGCTCAATAGACACAGGAGGGAATTAGACCTCATAGTCCACTGGAGAGCCATCATTTGCCAATGCAGTTGTACTCACAAAGAGTATTTCATTGCTTTTTCCCATTCATGGGGAAACTGTAGAAACTTCTGACATTTCACGTTACTCAAGACTATATCAATCTGAAAATACCCTGCACAACAAAGCCTGAGCTAAGAATGTCTTTCCATGCCCCTCACAAGAGACACTTTCTGCCCTAAATTCAGGCAAAACACCCAAGAAAGCATCAGTCTTTGAAGTGTGATGTCTTCTGTGCTCAGAAAAATCAGTGTTGTCATAATGAAAATATCACTGCAGGAAAATGATTCCTGATTTTAAGCTTTTCCTTCTCAGGGAAAGTTCATTGTCTTACTGCTGAAAGTGACCCTTAAGCTGGAAGAGGAGATCTTATTCAATTCCTTTTGTTAAGGGACCACTATGTGCATCATCAAAAATTGCCAATCTCTGACTATGGTTTGATTTTTCTTTTTTTCTTTTTTAACATTATTTATGGCAAGCAAAGGCAAGATACTACAAGATGTATCTTGTAGTCATGATCTTTGTAATGGTAACGCATCTGAACACCCACCATGTATACCTGGCGAAGTTGTAGAGCTGGAAGCACTTTTCATTTGTGTACTTCATTCAGCAAATATTTGAACTGTATATTTTCCTGAGCATATAATTTGTGCACATTTGAAACTACAGGGAAATATAATTGAAAATTTGATATAGCAAGCTCTGCCTTTGATATGTGCCTACAACTTTTTTAAATATGGGTCTAAGTATTTAGAAAAGAAGTGATTATAAATGAGATAACCAGCAAGTGCAAGTCAAATGATGATAAGGCTAATGCAATTTTGATCTTTCTCTTTGAATGAAATTATATTTGTTTTTTAACTGCTCTAGACGTTTCTATTTAGTTTTACTTGGTTTTAGGAAATTCTATGTGATCCTGATTACACCAGTAGAAAGGTGGTGAATGTGTATGCCAATATTCAAAATTCTATAATAAAATGTATTTAACACACATGCTTTAAGAACAGACATCGTCAAAATGGATTTGATCAACAGATCTTCTAGCATGATGTTTTTTTGGTTTTTGTTTGGGTTTTTCTTTTACTTTCTCTTGGAATCCTCTACATGTTTTTTCAAAGGAAGTTACAAGTTGGACAATAATTATTCTATATATGAAGTTTCTTCCTAATTTCCTAAGTTCACTTATGCCCTGAGGAATGCCTGTATTTCTTTTCTAAAAACATTATTTTATATCCTATCTGAATTAACTATGGATGTTCTCATTATCCTTATAAAGGTTTAATCCTTTTTTAATTCCTGCTAAGCTCTTGGTCTGAATGTTATATTGTGACAATGAGTTTTAATAACGTATTATTTTGCCTTTGACTATTTAAAATCCCTCTTAGTCCATGTTTCTAAAGTACATTTCACCTACCTTTTTTTTTTTCAATGCAGGTTTTAATAAAAAAGAAACTCTCTTCTTTGAAAGCCATGTTTGGCTAACCATTTAGATATGCACTTACCTCTTTCTTGCTTTTTATTTATATGTTTTAATTTCATTATTAATTATGATTGTTAAAGGAGACGCAGGTTCAGTGGTTAAAGTATTAGCTTGATCAGCCTTTCCTTATTGTGCAGCTTCTGCCTAGACAATCTTAACCAAATCACTAAGAAGTTTTGCCACAGTGAATCATCTGTACAAAGGGAATAGTAATATTTTATATATTAAACTACATTCAGCAATGACCAATATGGTGACTGAGGTTCTCTATATAGGTGCATTAAAAACAATGTCACTAGATTTTCTAAGATTTGGCTTCACATTCCTTTTTCCTATTTTAATCCTCACATTTTTATTCACAGTGTTTGT
Source organism: Pezoporus wallicus (assembly GCF_028554395.1). Taxonomy (NCBI): domain Eukaryota; kingdom Metazoa; phylum Chordata; class Aves; order Psittaciformes; family Psittacidae; genus Pezoporus; species Pezoporus wallicus. Next base: position 47,100 of record NW_026643064.1, read on the forward strand.
TTTTACATAATTCTTTTACTGAGGGTGTTGCATTTAATTATATGTTAATCACAGTTTACATAGAAACTCAAATATATTAATGAATTAAACAACTTCCTTGTGTTACAATATATGGCTATGTACCACACCATCCTGTGAGGTATAGAAATATAGCTACTTCAGGAAACATTTAGAGTGTCAAGAAATTAATTTACTTTTCATCTAGTTGGACCGTTTGACCAGTATATATTTGGGTGCTTCAAGGACTTCTCAATTACTGTTTTATAAAATGCTGAGTCCCTGCCTTTGGCTTCTTCATTGAGTGATAAGAACTGAATGCTTCGATGAATTATTTGCTTTATTTTGTATGGACATTGGTTATTGATTAACAACTTTGACAGAAAATATAGTTGTCAGATGACCACCTCAGAAAGAGTTAAAGTGGTTATACAATCTAATCATTAACACCATTCAAATAAAAAAAATGGAAGAATTATCCAGAGGACCCCAACCTAACTCTTTTCCTCTTAACTACTTCTCTTTATACGAACTACAAATGAGATATTCTAAGAAATATATGAATAATTTTATGCATGGATTGCATATTTTTTTTCATAGCAAGATTCATAGTGAAGAAAAAAAAGGTCTTTGTTCCCCTAGGTAAAGTCAAACAGGGCAGACTTCTCGTTTGGCCTTTTTCTAGTTACAGTGATTTACTGGAATCATTATTTTAAGTAAAAATTCTTGTTAAATACTGCATTTACAATGGAAGGATGACTCCTATCTACACCTTTAAGCAGTTTCATTACACTGTTAGTTCTGTTTTGTCAGTATTTCTGTGTTAAATTTTTCATATGACTAATTAAAATGTGATTCTAAATTCTATTTGTCATTACTTCTATTATCTTTCTTACAATATTTCGACATAACATGTTTATAGGTTCTGTAAGCTAACCTAATCTAATATTTTGCTTGCAAATGAAATGCCCTGAATAACAATAGCTGCCCTTGGAAAGCTAATTTAAATATATGTATACACACACATATATATATATTAGTCAACCTGATAGATTTTACCTAATTCTAGCCATGTCTCCTTGTTGTCACTCCAGAGAAGCACATCTTTCCATGTATGACATATTCAAATGGAGATGTTAATTTGTGTTCAATTAAAGGAAAGAGAATCAGGTGTATAAAAATCATATCTGTACTATATCCAAGGACAAAAAGGAAACAAGCATATAAAGGAAATGTATTTTGCTATTTCATGTTGCTCAGGCTGTGAAAAAGCAGATATAGTCTTTCTTCTGGGAGAATATTAAATATATTAAACATGCCATATTTCTTGGTTTCATGACCTTTAGTGTGTGAGCTTTGCATCTCCATCACCCTTAATCCTTTCTAGCAGGCAGTGCTGAGTTGCCTGTTGTATTTCTTCATCCTGTTTATATTTCTTCTTTCTTTGCAAGCATCATTTGACCCATAGATTTTAAATGGATCTTATGAAATTCAAAGTTAATTTAGGCTATATAGAACCTTAGTTTTGTTCCTGTCGTATATAGCATATTCAATCACAATACTTTTGACTATTTCTAATTTGGATATTCAGACAAAGGTAGCTTGCCCAAAAGCACTTCCAGTTTGGTATGCTTGAAAGTAACTCCTTTAAAAAGTGGATTGTCCTCATCTTTGGTAGTAAAGTTTCCTCTTAATAACCCAAAGCAATACACAGTATGATTAAAGGCTAGTTGGGAGGTACAGAAAAAACAGTGATTGTGCAAAAATTTGTCAGAATATCTTGGGTGACTAAGAAATTCTTTAGTTTAGGCTTTGCTTGAACCAAAACCTCAGAGTTCTCAAAGTCAGTAGAAATCTTTCCATCAACGTTCAGAGAATATGAATATATTACAAAGAACAATTGTTAGATTAAAAAAAAACCCCAACAATAAAACAGTCACATTGTAAGACACAGAAAACTGAGTTTTCTCTGAAATTATGAAGGAATTTGATACATTGCAAAAAGGAATCTAGTCACCAGAATGTTTCTTTGAAGAATTTTATTTTTCTATTTTGAAGTAAAGAAAAATCAACAATTCAAATGCCATTCAAAATCTAATCAGTATGTATAGCATATATTTTCCAAGTTCTGCTTTAGTCTTGTTTGGGTCTGTTGTCTTTTCTGAGCATCTTGCAGCCATGTTTTAATTTATGTGCATTTACACCTGCCTTTTCTGTAGTTGAATTACACCCCTAGCTATGTCCCCAGACAAGCTATCTCCCCCCAGTCCCTCCAGCCAGAAGACTAAGTAAGTGTGTCATTTAAAACAACAGTAACAGTAGCCTTTTAATGGACTTCCTAGGTACCAACGTCAATTTTTCAAATAGTCTTGGACTGAATGAGCAATTTTGTCTCATGGAAAATATTGTAGTATATCCTTTTCTAAGTTTTCCATTGTTCATGCAAGTGACCAGCTTCTTAAACTTGAAGAAGCAGTTAGTGATAGGTGATTCTCACACTTTTCATGAGACCACTTAAAGAGTGGTATTATACTGCATTATACTAGGCTACATTATACTAGGTACTGTGAAATGATATTTAGTGTAGAAAGAGTATCTCCTGCCCCAAAGAACTTTCATGAAACAAGCATGATAGATACAATTAAGGAAAATTACCTTATTTTAAAGCTAGGGATTATGGCAGGGAGAAAGCAAAAGCCATTCATCCAATATTGCAAACCATTCAGATTACAATAAAATCTTTCCAATTCAGAATAATACCTGCACCAAGGAAGACAAATAATTTATTTGCATGTGTTTATTTAGTATTGTGTTGCCCATTCCTGAAGTTTTATTATGACTTTTGATTTTGTCTGAAACATCAGTTTTCAAGGTTGTATGAATGTGTGTTTGCACACAGCGATTATAACGTATAGATGTAGTAGCTGGAAATAAAAGCCCAGTAATGTGATCCAAATGCAATTAAAATTTTAAAATAAATAGAACCATTTAAAACCAACAACAACAACTGCTTAATTTTAAACACCAAAAGAGGCCTGAATATATTAGAAGAAGCTTTCTCTCAAAAGATAAACACATTTTAAGGCATGTACTTTCCCACTCTTCTTTTTTCACAGCATAACTAAGGAAAATAAAAGGTCTTCACAGAAGCTGTCTTGCTAAAGAAATAAGAAGCTGTTAAATAGCTAATTTTGGCTGTCCTGGATATGTGGTTACTTACTGAATGTAAAACATAAAAAAAAAAAAGAAATTTGAATGCAGATATTGCGAATTTACCCACAAATCCAAAAAGCAAAAGTCCAGAGTTAATACAACACCACATAGTCCTCGTAATTACAAGCTCGACATGAAAGTCCGGTGTCACAAGGAAGATAAATCTTCTAATTAGCCAAGATTTGAAAAGCAAAGGCAGAATTGAGATGTGGAAGGTTAGACAGGGAGAAGCAACATTGTAACATTATAGCGTGAGAAAATGACAGGATTTAGACAACCTGCAGTAGTCCATATGTCTGGGTATGTGATGGTCTCCACTGGGAATTTTGTCCCAAGTCTTCTGTCTCAGGTTTATCTGTAACAATAACAGCAATAATAACAATACTGCCTTTGGAAGACAGCTTTCTGTCAGTCCAGCACAAGTAAAGCCTGAACAGTTGGGTCTGGCATGAAAAAAGTTCTTGATTAGCATTTTGGTATCTTACATCAGGAAAAGGAGGTAAACCTGCACTGGTGGAGGCTTAGTGTGATAAGGATCTTTATATTACACCTGTTTCTCGGAGATCATATCTCAGCAACTTGTTTTGTTTTGGCTCACTAACAAGAGCTCACATTTTAAGGCAGTGAAATTTAGGGGGCCTAAATTGAGGGGGCCAGGACAGGTTGGGGGGGTGATCAGCAGTAGCAGTCATGTTTTTTCCTTTGTGTTACACTGGTGCCTTGCATTCAAAACACAGCACTGCACCAGTTAACACAAAGGAAAAAACATGACTGCTACTGCTGAACCCAGGACATAGGTTTTCTTCAAAAGACTACATAAATAAAAGTAGCAGTAGAGAAAAGACACAATATGGACTTTACTATGAAATTTAGCTGATACTTTCCATCAAGATGCAAAGATGAATTCTCTTATTTATAGAAAGTATCTTTAAAAATGTAGTTCAGTAATGGATGTACAGCACAGAAAAATGTAAGCAGGTACAATTTCTGTGAAGTTATCTAAAAGCTTTTATCAGGTACACTATACAAATAAATTACATGCAGAAAATAATGCAGTATAATTGATGGACAGATGATTACTGCATTTCTTCTTAATCAGGACAAATTCCTTTTATTTAAACATCTATTTGAACCAGATAATCCTAAGGCATGGTATTCTTCAAAACTAATTCTACCACAAAAAATGTTAAAATTTAATCTCCTCTGTATAATACTGCATCATGCACGTCTAAGACAAAAAATACCTTTGATTTCAGAGGGCCAAGATTACTGCTACTGTTCTCAGAAATACTGATAACTTTTGCAATATAGTTGCAATGTCGTTATGCTTTTCTTTATGTAGAAAGCATAAATTGTCAGTCCTAACATCTGATTTTGCAGGGCTAGTTCTTATCATAGCTCAGGATTTTAGATCCAGACTTTCAGCTGGAACATGCAACTTAATTTATTAAAGAGGCACTGGCAATTTTTTGTTTGTCTTCTTATGGGAACAAAAGGCATTCAATGGACTATGGATATTGATATGGAATGAAGAATGTACTCAGATGAAAAAAGGCTTGCAACTTCGGACCATATTATTCTGTGGAAATCATGAACATGTACTGGATTTGTTGAGCTATGGTATTTTCATCTGACAGACTCTATACATTTAACAGTCTTTGTTACAAATGCTTGCACAGATGTCTATAAATTCCAATACATTTTAAAGAGAGATTTTTCCTGGGCTGAATAAGGCATTCTATTTTATCCAAATAAAATGGCTGTATATCTGAAGGGGAGAATGTTGTTAGCTGCAATAGCATATCTAAGTGGCTCTGAAAAAAGAACTCATTAATTTGTAGCTTGGGCTCATTTTGCACTGAAATATTCATGCAACATCTGAAGGTGTTGTCAGTAAAACATCTGGCTTGAAAACAGAAATCACCATTCACTATACAGAAGTGGCTGCTCATTCCCATCTCCCATATGATTCTTTACATGCTCAACTTGGCTTGATTATGCTCTTCTGCTTTGTGTCTGTGACATAGATGCATTGGCATGATTATGAGGATTTTCAAAGCAAAGTAGCTCTTGTAGTTGCTATAGGCCAACTTGTTTAGCCTGCAGCATGTTTGTAATGATCAGGTTGATTATCGCTTCTAACAAAACAGTCTCTAGTGACTCTCATCTGTATTTGCATATATTTCAGATTGGTATATGTACTGAAATAAGTATTTAAGTAACCTTAAGGAGAAATTATCTTAATTGGTCTACTACTGCAGTGCCTACTGCAGTTCACCACCTTTACCTGGAGCTATGTGCCTCCTCATATTGAAAAAGAAAACACATCCAGCTCAGTTATCTGTGTCTGGATTACCTGAGTGAGTTATGTCATGGACTTTTATCATCATGATATGTCTGTGTTATCCAGGCTGTGCTTGAGTACAGAGGCTCAGCTGAATATATATTCAGACCTGAAGCAATCAAAAGGGACTTACTACATAAGTTCAGCCTTAGCTGTGAAGTCAGTAATGCTGTTGTCTTTATGTATTAATTCTCTGCTATGACTCAGTGTGTGACTTTAAAGCCAAAATTAGGTTTTACATGATCTGACTAGAACAGCCTGCTTTGACCAGCCTGTTCTAGTACTTCTTTTCACATAAACAGACATCTGCACTTTGTCCCAGTGGGAAGTACTCCAACGCCTTGAGGCATTCCATGCAAACAGAAGATGCACCTCAGGGTAAAATGGCAATTCATAGAAATGTCATTTTGGCAAAACTTTCCACTCTAACAGAGACTAATTTTTTTTACAGGTGGATTTTGTTGTTTTGGGAAATTTTGTATGTGTGTGCAGATTTTTTTATCTGTGATTTTCAAATTCATGCTGAATATTTTGGCTCCAGAATCTCTTATTTCCCTCTTTTATTTTTACAATGTCCTAAAGTGTTTTTTCAAACTTTCAGTGTAATTCACTCATCAAACCTATTTACCTTAGGTGTCTTTAACAGTCACAAATTTTACTGGGGCAAAATAATTGGCCAAGCTTTCTTTTTTTTTTGCTTTTTTGTTTGCATGTGAAAGGTTGATTGGAACATTTTCCTGGATCTGTGACTCTCAGGAATGCACTGAAGTTGTGAAATACTTGTTAATGTGCTAACAATCTGATTGAATGCAGGTACTGCTGCTATAAAAGATTACCAGACGGACGTACTTAAATTACAAAAAATAAGGTTTAAAAATGTAACAATATTTGGAGAATATCCAAATGCCACAGAAAGGAGAAGGAAGGAGGAATTGAAATTAACTTTAGTGTAAATCATGTGGCAAAGGATGAACTCCACTTCTAACAACAAAACAACAGGGCAATAAATTCTAAGACATTTCAGCTTTTAAAACAGAAGATAGCTAAACAGATCCATCAAAATGTGTCTGCTGAGGAAGTGAGAAAATGTAACACTGAGTAGATCTCAGCTATGGAAAACCCTGCTTAACAAGGTATGTAGTGACAGGGCTGTTGAATCTGCAATTAGCCTTTACCTCTTTGTCAGGGGTAATGCATGTGAGTGTTGGTAAAGCCATGAGTATGGTCATCTGGAATATTATTCCCAGTTCAAATCTGCACTCTTCTCCATCTCCATTCCCAACAGTGCCTTCAGTTAAGATGCACACTGAATCCTGAATTTAACATCAAAATTTGGTGCACCAATGACACACTTTCAGTAGCAGGCAGCCACTTTACTCTTTAAACTCTGCTCAGAAGTACTCAGGCACTGAACTCCTCTGTATTGATGAATCAAATTAGATTCTCTCACATCTAGTTTCTAATCTGAATTTTCTTGCAATTGATTTCAACACATGTTGGTATTGTCTTTTTCATTCTTGCTACAAAAAATGTTAACAAATACCATTTTAGAAATATATCACCTATTTGGACTTTCAGTTACAAATTATAGCCAAGCTTTTCATATTTGGGTCAAGCACTCCTTTAAAAACTTGACAGGAAGAAGAGATAAATGTGTGACAGAAGTATATATGCTTCATTTCAGTTCCTCATGACAAAAAAAAAGACACAGGGGAATAACTTCACTACATCATTTATATCTTCTGATGCCTCAGGCTAATAAAATCAAATGATTTCTTTAAAATATAATGCTATTTCTTAATTCATGTGTTTGCAATGTTTCCAGTATCATTAAGAGCAGCTTTCTAAGTCTGCCCTAAGTCACTGTGTATTTCTTTCCGTGACAAGAAATCTTGTAGAATAAAATCAATTAATATATTCTATGCCACAATTAATGATACCAGAATGAAATTGCTGGAGAATTTTCAGTCTTTAGGTACATATTTTCAGCTTTACGCTTGGATATATCAGGCTTGCTAATAGTAACAGCAACTATGTATTTATTTTTGGCATTGGAAATGGAAAATCTTTCAAATAAAGAACAAAAACATAGGTGTTAATGCTCGATTTTGCAAGGAGAAGGAAGGTGTAACCCACTGAGGCTCACAAAGACACCAGAAAATTTGACAATGGAAAAACACAGAGATTTGGCAGAGGGCAGAACCAGAAGAGAATATATTTTCAGTGCGGCATAAGAGAGATTCAGCACTCAAAAAAGAAGCCAAATACAAAGACACCTGAATTCTTTGAGACTGCTCTGGCTAAAAAGGGCACTCAGAATTGCTGAAGAAACCTTGGTACATACTTGTGTGCTGCTATTATCCATATAGGTTCTTGCTAATGTGAATAGACTTTGATAATTGAGTCTATTACAAACTGTGTACATCCACTTGCTTCCACTGTTAAGTACTGTGAGAGGCCTCTACCAGTGTTGGAGGTCTTTTTTGTACACAGCAAGCAGGCATGGCCAGTTGTGAGACTGGACATCAGGGGAATTCATTTTGCAGGCTTTAGGCCACCAAAGGGCCTTCAAACAGTTGTAGCTGGGTCACATCCCAGTTAGTTAGCCAGAGGAATTGGTGATTCAAAGCCCTGCTCAGCAGGATGCTTGAGCACCATCTGAGCTTCAAGTGTCTGATCAGTGCCACTATTTAAGATGGGAAACGTGAGATGATTGAAACTGGCCCTAGCGCAAGCTTTGCTAACTAGGTCCTCAAAGAACAAGGGCTCTTGATAGCATTGTTAACTCTTACTAGTAATTATAACTTCATTTTTTCCCAAGCCTTATTTAAAATACATTTACACTGATTATTCACCTGCTTTTATGAATGCCAACGTTAATCAGTTCATGATGGGTAAGCTCCCAAAAATGCCACATCTCCTCATGTTCAGACATAAGCAGGATGGAGGTCCCAGGTGCTATAAGCCTTTGCAGCATCACATCTTCCAGATGTTGCCCTTGGCATCCCTTCTGCTGCCAGCCCATTCTCAGAATGGGATGGAGCAGTGAGAAATAAACTTCCAAATGTTTCCCAGCCCTCTGGAATGATTACTGCTCAAAAGGCTCCCATGAAGGTACAAAAAATCCTAAGGTATGAGCTTAAAGTTGAAGTCTAGAGGTTGCCAGACGCCTTTCTCACTTGCAGTTTATAGGGAGATTCACCAATATGGACATTAGAGGTAGTCTGACCTTAGGCAGATGGATGTAACTGGATGCAAGTGAAGTGTGAGCCCCATCTCTCTCCTCCTATCTATCTGATATCATGCACTGGTCTTATCCTAATTGTGTGACCTGTGTGAAGGTTGAAGCAGCTTTTGTCTCTCTTGTTTCTGAAACCAGGGCTGTTGAGGGGAACATGCAACTTGCAGATATCTGATAAAAATTTTTCTTCTGTATATCCTAGGAGAGGACAGAAACTACCCCTTCCAGTGCAGCTGGTGACTTTGCTTTCCTTTTCTTTTCTTCCTAAATCCCGGGAAGCAAACAGTGCCACTGAGCTGCAATGCTGTACTTGGGAAGCAAGGGAGAGAGCTGGTGACAATCTGTGCTGCTGACATAGTGTCACAGTGTAATGAGGCATGTTGGACCATCTCAGTGATGTGTCAAACCTGAGAAGTTTCAAATGGTTTGGTTAAACTGCCCTAAAGGATTAAACTGCACTGGAAAAGGTTTTATAGTCTTTTGTTGTTAGTGTTTAGAACAGGGTTGTACAAACAAAACAGTCTGTGGGCTTACCATGTTACCGGTGAGGGTTCTGGTGCATCACGATGGTGCACAGCATCTCCCAGAAAAGTCAGTAGTTTGGGGTTTAATCTGTTATAATGTCTTACACCAACACAAGTGTTTTATTGTTTTACTGTACAAGGGTGGATTTCTGTCACTTTCCCAGGTTGCATATTGCCAGCTGTATCTCCAGAATGAGAGATTTCCTGCATGTTCTGTATTTGTCTCCAACTTGTACAAATTGCTTACTATAGTTATATTTTGCCATTTTGAATCAGGAAATGTGTATGCAAACCACCATATTTGATTTAAGCATTTCTTAAACTGGTATTAAAGAGTGTCCCTGTCCCCTCTGCTGTGGGGTGTGCACGTTCCTTACAAGCAGCCAGGAAGGATTAGTGAAAACCTCATTTTCACTAACTAAAGGAAAACAAAAGAAAAAAGGGGGCCAATATTCAAGTCCTAAATGTTGTCGAGTTTCATATCTCAAAAGAGGCTTATGAAGGTCCCCCTTTATATCCCTTTGCTGTGTAAGAGAGACACTACTGTTTCTCCCAACATTGTTAGTGCTCTAAAAATCATTTGGCCTCGTAAGGTTTGATGCACAGAAACTGTATGAGGATATTATCCATTAAATACATAAAACATTCCTTGAACATCAGATGTCAGACACAACAGAAGTATAAAGGATTATTAATTGGTACTATACAAGGGTACCTGGAGGAGTAGTTTCAGTTGTTATATTTATTAAAATAGCTTGAAAAATGAAAAACATTATGTAAGGGGTAGGAATTATTGTCCTTATAGTTCAGGCCAGTCAGAAAGACTATTTAAAAATTAATTTGATCAGCAGCCTAACAAGGGAGGATGTCACAGTGTAAAGCATTCTGCTCTTACATGTGGCTCCTTTGAGTTTTCCATGCCCAGGAGAAAGAGCCAACTGCTTATACAGGCAGAATTATGTTAGTACAAATTGATTTACACATCCACAGGCAGCAAGGGCAGGTGTTTGATGTCATTTTTGTCATGGAGCAGCAAGGCTGGGCTGCTCCGCAGGGGAAGGTGAGCTGCGGGGAAAATAATAGCAAGGCAGTGTCCTTGCAGACCAGTGATGCTGTACCATGGTGCCCAGGCAAGAAGAGCAAAGCATGCCCAGCAACCTTGACCAGATCCAGGCAGCAGTCTCGATCGCTAGAGAAGCTCACAGTGATAAGAGAGAAGACCGAGTCAGAAAAGCAAGGGTCAGATCAGCAAAGTGAAAGGATATCTCTTTGCCTTGCTCTTATGTCAGTGGTCTTTAAGGGTTACATCTAAATTTGCAGTATAAGGTGTGCTTCACATATGTTGGATAATTGCTATTATTGCTAGTGCTGGTTTTACCTTTAACTCCAAAGGCTGTAGTCCTTTGTGAACCAGTATTTTTAATTAGGGCTATATGAAGTTCATATTGTACAGAACAAGCACTTTTTTCCTTTCTATTAGCTACAGATACATGTAAAACACTGACTGTTATACCACAAAAAGTAGTACAAAGCTAAGCAAAAGCTGAATCAAAAGAAGTAATAGTCAGCTGACTTAGACAATCGCAGTTAAACAAACCAAAAGCTTAAGGAAGGACAGGATGGATTCAGACAAAACCTGAAGAGTCCTGGAACTTGTATTTTCAGGTTACTACAGACTGTGGCTTGCTGCTAGTAATGACTACATATATTCCCTGGGTCACAAAGCTATACAGGGCACTTGCAGGAATAACACCTTCAGCCAAATGGTCTATTTTTGTTTGCAGTAGAAGAAAAATTTTAACTTTTTCCTGAATGCAATAAACATACTGCATTTTGTCTTCTAAAGAGAGTCAATATTATCACAGATCTAAAGAGATACCTTTTAAATAGAAGGAAACCAGCATTATATTTTTCAAATTGTCAAACTATGACAAGCTTATACAAATACATATGTACATAAAAAGCTATTGGAATTGCTTACATGAATAAATTTAAAATTACTAAATTACTAGGTTTGTGGCCATAAAAGTTTGCCTTCAATCCTCCTTCAAGTACTAGAATTTATTTTTCTTTCTACTAGTCCAAAAGAATCAGCATTTTCCTTTTGATATTAATATAGGAAGAGGAGCTCCTTTTCTAAGGTGTCATAATAATAATAACTATGATGATGGTGATAATGATAATAATAAAGAGTAAAATTTTGTTAATACAATTTGCATAAGGCCTTACTGACTACTGCTTAAATTCATGACCCATGGTCCTGAAGGCTCTATGGTACGTGTGTGAGTAGTGATGCTATTGGCCTCCTGTCTTTTTCTGTAAATGCTGGAATTGTGAGGCATCTAACAACATAGTGGTCTACAGGAGCCTGAGATCTGTGGGAGATCTCAGGTGCTTAAGTTCATAGCCATGATGCTGAGAGATGCTGAGCCTGAGCTGTAACTTAATCCTTGAAGCCGATAAACTTTGTAGGCAGCTGTGTCTGCCTTCAGGTTACACAGCTGTTCAGAGATATCTTTCATGCAGGCTCATTAATAAGCTGACATTTGGCTCACACTTTGTGGATAAGAACTTTAATATTTTGTGCTATTTTCTATCATTATATAAAGCCTTTCTTACATTACTGAAGCATGTATGATGGATCATGGATTTTTTCTGCATAGGCCAGAACCTAGCACTCCTATTCCTTACATTTACTTTTTCTGTCCAGATGACAATTATTATAAACAACCTCAACAGGAAGGATGTTTAACTCCCATACCCTTCCTACCCTAACATGGAAATGAGAGATGTGGTTTCAAAGGTCCTCAAGCACAAAGAGAAAAAAACCTCTGTGTCCTTGGAAATGTTATACCAGCCGGCACTGACAGTGCTGCCCTCTGAAAGCAAGTTTAAATTTGCCCTGCACACTTAGGTTCTGTTTGGTTCAAGTTTGCACAGGCACAATCTTTTTTCTCTCTTACACTGATTATGTTTATACTCAAATTTAAGTGGCAATGTCAAGAGGCAAGTATTTCTATTGAAAGTACAAAATCAAATCCTTCTGCATTGATCATGAAGCTTTGTCCTCACTTTTAAAGTCATTCTTTGGAAAGAGAGAACCACTGTATTATTTGCACTTCTCTTGCTTCATGTGTTCTGTATGTAATTGAGAATGTTAACCTGTAATGACAAGGGAGCAAATACATCTGTATTACCACTTGACAGTTTTGGCTGATGTTCAAATTTAATCTACAAATTCATTTTTTTACTTTAACATTTTTTTGGTTGTTATTGTGAAGCTCTCTGGTGTTATCCATACATATTTCAGCCAATTTTTGATATTTCTTTATGACTCTATAGGTACGTAGCAAATAAAAGACTAGGACAATATAGGCCCCCTCTGGAAGCTATCGGGAGAACTGGCTACCCTGGATTTGGAGAAGGCTGAGGTTCTGAATGTCTTCTTTGCCTCGGTCTTCACTGGCAAAGGCTCTGACCAAACCACCCAAGTCTTGGAAGACAGATACAGGGACTGTGAGATTGAAGACCTTGGGCCCACTGTAGGAGAGGATTCAGAGCAGCCCTGCAGAGAAGGACTTGGGGGTGTTGGCCAATGAGAAACTGAGCATGAGCCAGCTTCAGTGTGTGCTCGCAGCCAGAAAGCCAGCCGTATCCTGGGCTGCATCAAAAGGAGCGTGACCAGCAGGTCAAAGGAGGTGATCCTGCCCCTCAACTCTGCTCTCGTGAGACCTCACTTGGAGTATTGTGTGCAGTTCTGGTGTCCTCAACATAAAAAGGACATGGAACTGTTGGAACAAGTCCAGAGGTGGGCCACGAGGATGATGAGGGGACTGGAGCACCTCCCATATGAGGACAGGCTGAGAAAGTTGGGGCTGTTCAGCCTGGAGAAGAGAAGGCTGTGTGGAGACCTCATAGCAGCCTTCCAGTATCTGAAGGGGGGCTATAGGGATGCTGGAGATGGACTCCTCATTAGGGATTGTAGTGACAGGACAAGGGATAATAGGTTAAAATTTAAAAGGGGGAAGTTTAGACTGGATATAAGGAGGAAATTCTTTTGTGTTAGGGTGGTGAGGCACTGGAATAGGTTGCCCAGGGAAGTTGTAAATGCTCCATCCCTGGCAGTGTTCAAGGCCAGGCTGGATGAAGCCTTGGGTGAGATGGTTTAGTGTGAGGTGTCCCTGCCCATGGCAGGGGGTTAGAACTAGATGATCTTAAGGTCCTTTCCAACCCTAACTGTTCTATGATTCTCTAATTCTATGACTCCCTAACTGAATAAAACCTAAACTCCACAAATCTAGTTATCTGTGAGATCTCACTGGTCACAAGTGTGTTAATATAGTTATTGATAACTTCCTAATTACTTTTTACCATCCTGCCTGAATTCCATTGGTAATTGAACAAGAAAGGATGTAATTTTACGTAGCCCTTTCTTTAAGTTCAAAGGCAGACCTAAATGACTAGTGGAAGCTATCACTAAAGACGCAAAGTCCTTTTCCTATGTCTCACGTTTCTGTCTGGCAAAGCAGCATTTTCTATCTAATTATACTTTAATTACATTTGCTTTCTCCTTCTTCTGCAAGAAACATATTTAATAGTGAAAATGGCACTCTTTATCAGCATAGGCCATTTTTAAATTTTCACTTGATATTAAAATTCCCCCTGCTTTCAATCGTGAACTCTTCTGGTGCAATGTACAAAACAATTAGTTTTTAATTTTTGTGCTTGGAGTGGAGGACAAACGAGAGTTGGAGAAAGAAGCCAGTTTATACCTAGCCTGCAAAACCTACAGGAGCCAGCTCAATGACCATAGTCCAAGCAAACAATAAGATTTCCGTCTTTTTATTATTGCTTTCAGAAATGTTCCACTTCTCCAGCTACCCATTCGTACCTCATTCTTGTGAAACTTCCACTGAAAAATTTTTCTCTCATGTAACAGCACACACACACACATTGTCCGACATGTAACACAACCAGAGAGAATACGTGAATCAGGGCAGAAAATGAAAATGCATGACATGCTAACGGAGTAGTAATTTTCTCCATTTGTAGCTAATAAATCTGCATCACTAACTTTCTGTCCCCATCCCAAGTGCTCATTACTCTCTGTTCTGGAGATCCCATCCCTCCCACTTATAAAAAATGTTGAATTAATTGTATGTACAGCTGCTTTCTGATGGAGGGGTAAAGACAACTCTGGGGAGGAGGACTAGAAATGATAATTTATCTTTTATTCACTGGGTTCTTTGTATTCATTGCTGGTCGCATGAACAAGTGAAAATAAGAGCCTTCTTGATAGCAGGGGCCAACTTCAGTAACGGACATGTTAATCCTAATTTAGTTCCAGAACTAGAACTGCAAATTTCTTGTAGGAATCCATGTCCATGTGAAATGAGGATAATATTTCCATGTTGAAGAGGGATGAGTAGTTAATAGAAGTTGCTAAGGCAAAAAAAAAAAAAAAAAGAAATATCACTGGTATGTCTGAGGAATACATATCTAAATCTGTATATTAACAAGTGCTATTCCTAACAGAAGGAGAAAATACATCATTTGAAGTTTTGGCCTTGATTTCTGTGGACAGGGGTGTTGTGTTGGTTTTTTGTTTGTTTAGTTTTGTTGTTTGGGGGGGTTGTGGGTTTCCTTGGTTTTTTGTTTTTGTTTTTTTTTTGTTTTTTTTACTTAAAATATTGCAATTAAAGGGAGGAAGTTCTATGTGGTGGTTTTCATGGTTTTGTTTTTGTTTTAAATCCAGGTGCAAAAACTACAGCAATTAGTATTAATCTGAATTTGATTATTTGGCTTTTCAGGGTTTCATTGGGTTATGTTGACTTTGTAATTTGATTGCTAAGCAGATGTAAGCTGTACTGATTGCATTAAAATATGCAAAGGAAATGAAAAATTTTACCCAGCAATGTTCAGAAAACTCTTCTTCCTTGCTAGCTGTGAAAACTTCCTTTGGGAAGGTAAAAGCAAAGGATGTTACTAATCATACTCTAACGCCAGCTATTGAGTTACAAGTTACATCTACATAGACAATAAGTATTTAGGCTGCAATACTTTGTTTCTGGATTAATATGTTATATAAGTAATGGAAACTTACTAGACATGAGATATACAGTACACTAAGATATGATAAAGAACTGGCTGGATGGCCGCACACAAAGAGTTGTGGTCAATGGCTCAATGTCCAGCTGGAGACCAGTAACGAGTGACGTCCGTCAGGGATCGGTGTTGGGACCGGTCTTGTTTAACAACTTCGTCGCTGACATGGACAGTGGGATTGATAGTTTGCAGGTGACACCAAGCTGTGTGGTTCAGTTGATAAGCTGGAGGGAAGGAATGCCATCCAGAGGGACCTCGACATGCTTGTGAGGTGGGCTGATGCCAACCTCATGAAGTTTAACCATGCCAAGTGCAAGGTCCTACACCTGGGTGGGAGCAATCCCAGGCACAGCTACAGGTTGGGCAGAGAAGAGATTCAGAGCAGCCCTGCAGAGAAGGACTTGGGGGTGTTGGTTGATGAGAAAATGAACATGAGCCAGCTTCAGTGTGTGCTTGCAACCCAGAAAGCCAGCCATATCCTGGGCTGCATCAAAAGGAGCATGACCAGCAGGTCGAAGGAGGTGATCCTGCCCCTCTACTCTGCTCTTGTGAGTCCTCACTTGGAGTATTGTGTGCAGTTCTGGTGTCCTCAACATAAAAAGGACATGGAACTGTTGGAACAAGTCCAGAGGAGGGCCATGAGGATGATGAGGGGACTGGAGCACCTCCTGTATGAAGACAGGATGAGGAAGTTGGGGCTGTTCAGCCTGGAGAAGAGAAGGCTGCACGGAGACCTCATAGCAGCCTTCCAGTATCTGAAGGGGGGCTATAGGGATGCTGGAGATGGACTCCTCATTAGGGATTGTAGTGACAGGACAAGGGATAATGGGTTAAAATTTAAAAGGGGGAAGTTTAGACTGGGTATAAGGAGGAAATTCTTTTGTGTTCGGGTGGTGAGGCACTGGAATGGGTTGCCCAGGGAGGCTGTGAATGCTCCGTCCCTGGCAGTGCTCAAGACCAGGTTGGACGATACCTTGGGTGATATGATTTAGCGTAAGGTGTCCCTGCCCATGGCAGGGGGGTTGGAACTAGATGATCTTAAGGTCCTTTCCAACCCTAACAATTCTATGATTCTACGATATGAAAAATGTCTCACGTATAAGGAAAGCCCATGCATTAGGCTACTCCTGGGCAATTTCTGAGAATCATATATATTAAATGTAACACAATCTGCTATGTCATTGTTGAGGAGTTTATTAACTAATAACTGCTGTATGGTGGTTCAGTCAGAAATGGCTTAGTCAGTACCTGGGTGAATCCAAGCAGTAATTTCTGGGGCCAGCACCTATCACATGTTCTTTTTAAAATGAACAATGTTAAGCTGTGGGGAACTGAGAAACAAGGAGGTTCTTCCTATTCCTGCTTCTGTGGCCATTCAAATTTGCACTCACCTCTCTGCTGACTGCAACAGTCACTGAGTGGGTTTCTGATGTACATGAATTCTGTGTATGATGGGACACAAGTCGTTGTTGTGCTCCTTCTTCAAGTAGCTTTCATATTGAAAGCATTTTCTCTTAAGCAAACACTGTAAGGGAAATTTAAATAATCTTTTTCTAACTTTGGCTATAGAATAATTTTTTCACTCGTACAAAATCATTTTTTCAGTAATATATAGTTTATCATTGTATGGTTATATTTTTTTTTCCCACTGCTTGTTCAGGTGCCCCAAAAGAGAAGCAGAAGTAGAGAATAGAGTTAAAATGTTGAAATTTAAACTCTTCACTGTAGTTTTATGTTTATTTGCAGAATGAAGGGGAAAAAAAAAACAACCAACAAGGATAATAAAAATGTTAACCCTGTTATTTAGGCAACTCCTCTGTGACTGAGTTTGGAAAAGATGATGTAGTTCTAGTTGGAATATTGGGTTTGCTAGGTTTGTATTCAGATGATCATACTGATTTTAGAATGGCTGCTCATGGAGCAAGGTTGTATTTCACATTTAGAATCCAAGTCTCAATAAGGAAACAAGCACAAAATGCATGAAGATAACCAAAAGATGATTTTAGACTTTAGAGGGTTTAAATTTCATCTCCACTGGGCAGCCTGAGGCACAGCACAAGCTCACCTGCTCTGTGGTCAGGGGAGCTGCCTTGCCAGTCTTGCTGCACAGTCCTATGCACAGATATGCTCATCCCTTCCCTGGGAGAATAGAAAGGAACCTGCAACCTGGGACTCATCCTCACTAAGTCTTTTTTTTTTTTTTTTTTTAGCTCAAGCAGTCCCTTAAGAGCATTTTTTTAATAACTTAATAATCAGATGCACACATAGGCTTTCTAATTGCTTCTACAAGTTCCTCTGGTGTCTAATATTGTATTAAACCATGGTAGTAGGATTTCAGTTACTTATGCAAAAATCACATCTGCAATTGATAGAAATATTTATCAGTGTATTCACTAAAATGAAAAAGCATTGAAGCAAGTAATAACATTTAAAACAAATAGGAAAGCACAAATGAAAATGAAGCATCTGAATAATTTCACAATATGTAGTGCAGAATAAATGATATCAAAACTCCACTTCTGTTTCAAATCAATAATGCTGCAATGTGACAGGAACTTGATGATGGTGTGTAACTAAAAATTTAATCCAGTCAAAATATCTTCACAACACACTCAGACAATTGAATCTTTGCAATTATTTCTTAATGAAAAGCAATTGGTTTCTGGAAATGATTAGCTTATTTTATAGCCACAGTCAAAGAACATATGGAACTAGACAAGAGTCCTGTTCCCAAGTTAAACATTCTAATTTGCAAAGTAAAGCAAAATAGTGTATTGTAATATTTTACATTCACCGCTTCGGTTTCATTTTATGTGAGCTTTTGGGGATACATTCGTAAAGGATATTTGATAAAAGCGCAGAAACAATAAATTAAAGCAGACCTGTAATGGCCAGTTCACAGCAATATTATGGTAAAACAGGAAGAATAAATACTGAGCATAAGCCTAAAAGAGAGTTATTCTGTTCCTAAGATACCATGCTAAAAATGAATGCTGGTGTCCCATCACCAGAAAATACCTGAGACAAACTAAAAGAGATGTTGAAATGTACTTCTATGTTGAATGATTTATAGTTCCTGAAAAACATAGATGCATAAATGCATAAAGCTGTAATTCTTGTCAGCATAAACCCCAAGGAGGGAAACTTTCAATTAGTTCACTATAAATACTGACTACTTCCGTGTCTTTCTTTTCCTTTTCTTTATTTGGTCAGTTTGTTTGTTAAGCTTTACCTTCTTCAGGAAATAGTTAAAGAAGTAACTTTTCAGAAGCAAAGAATCTTTATCTCAGAGGAAGCAGTAGCAAAACTTAAAAAGGAGAACAAATTTAGGTTAGGTATAGAGATGCAGCATTTAATTTATGGGAGTGCACTGGAAATGAGCTTCTCTAGCTAATTTAAGAAAGGAAGATTCATGTAAGCCCAGGGATAAGCAGGTCTTAAAGTTAGCATTTGTCCAGTCACAAGTGAGATACAGGCACTGCAGCTTGCTGCATCCTATGATCATGTAGAATAAACAACTCTTTTGAATGTCTAGCAGGGTTTGGGGTTGTTTGGTTTCATTTTTGTTTTTTCTTTTTCTGAACCATTTTAAAAATCATTATTGGAAGCAAGACAAGGAATAAGCAGCATGAATGCATATTTCAGAAGTAACTCTGTAGCAAAGATTTCCCTCAGAGAAAATAATAATAGCAAGCAGTTGCTGAGGGTTTATGGATGTATAGAAGTATACATAGAAAACACACAGGCAGGGTTCCCTTCAAGAAGAGGTAGGTTTTCTGTTCAGTTATGGCTAGCTTGTCTTCTTGAATTCATCTTTAATTCTCTTTCAAAGCCCTACCCTGCAATTATTATTACTTGTGCTGTCCCCGTCAAGCTGAAACCCATGCAGCTCAAACAAACAGACAACAAAGCGAGAAAGAAATCCTTCAAAGTACTGTATCTTAACTTCAAATATTACTTCAACTCCTATGGTTTAGAATCCATGTAGTCACACAGTTGCTCAGAAGGATCAACTAAAGGATTTCATTCAGAAAAATGGTATACCAGAAAGTGGTTTTTTATATTGGCAATACAAGCAATATTGTCAGGCTAGTATATCCTAACTGCTACTGCACATCTCTTAAAGTGTGGTAGCTATCAATACACATATTTTTATTCCTTTATAATATGAACGCAAATAGCTACAATTTACTTGTCTGAAGACTGTGTTGAATTGCTTCATCTTTACTGTGGTCTTGGAATGTTCTTTTGGAAATTTACATTGGCTCAGTTAACGCAATGTAAGTTGTTATGCATCAGAACTTAATCATATTGCATATTCCTGAAGGCAGCTCTTTTAGAATGAGCCTTCAAGTGTCTTCAAAGTGACTCAGCTTGAGCCTCTGTGCTAAGAATCTGCTGGTTTTACTGTGGTATCAGCAAAGCAGAAGTTATTCAGGGAGTTTCCTGAAGGTATTTTGCAATGATCTTTTAAAATAAGCACTGGCTGAATATGCCTCTTCAAAAAAAGCCAAATATGGCAACACAGTGGCAATATGGTGATTAGTTATACCTTTCTGCTTTACAGTAATGAATTATGAATGGCATTTATTTAACAAGCTTCTTTGAAGCTTTTATATATGATTGCAAATGACATGTGTGACGTCCAGCAGTCCTTTCTTTTGCATAATGGTCACAGATTATACGTAGGAAGAGTAACATGGAGGTAAAGTGACAACTCCAGTCACTTAATGAGAAGTTTATTAAGAAACTAGGACTGATTATCAGTTGCAAATTAACCATAATGCGAGTAATCAGCAGAGATGTCACATTGGTGCAAGAAAAATGATAAACAGAAGAATGTTCGTCCCTATGCTAATCAAAAAGTACCTACAGCTCATTACAGAATGTCATTTGCAAGAACCTAGTGATGCAGGGTTTGGGAAATGTGCTTTTGGAAAATATATTTGGCAATATCACCATACATACCTTTAAACTGCATTTAATATGCCAAAAGAATTTGGGTTTTGATAGACTCAATGGATTATCTGTGTGATAAAAGCTGTACTTGCAATATATAAAAGCTTGATTAGATTTTTGGACCTCTAAAGTAGACAGCGTTTTTGAAGCAGCAGTAAAACAAATTGTGATGTTTTAAATGCATCATTTTGCCAGTTCCATAAAAATAATTGTAAAATGCATGCAAAATCCAGGCCACAGTAATCAATCTTATATATGTTGTTCTAACAATTATTATATTCTTATTTTTAATTATTAAATAGTATGACTAGCTTTTACAAACTGCAAACTGGGATTCAAACCTCAAACCTGCAAGAAAAGAGCCAGTCTGAGATACAGAGCTTACAGTTTTGTATTATTCAAAACATAACAATTGGTAAGAATATAGATGAGAGGACAATGTAACAGCATTTTGCCATAGCAATCTTCTTTCTATTGGTCCTTAAGTGCACTTTGTTCTACCATAGGTACATTGATTCCTTTAACTCTAGTTCTTCAGCTCAACTCGTGTGCAATATTCTGATTCTCCTTTTCCCTGGCAGTGCCCACATCCTCTGAAAACATCAGTAATATCCCTTGATCCTTTTTTCTCCTTTTGCCAGGTTCATTACTGGAAATATGAATTAAACCTTTCCTTTCCTAGAGAAACTTCTACTATTTAACACAGTGCTTTGTCAACACTTTTCCCAGATTTTACTCACGGTAATAGTATTCTGCAGAACAAAACTGCTGAAGTAGGAATTTTTCCTGTGGCACAGATCCACTGTATTATTTTTTTAAAGTTTGCCTACTTTAGAGTATTTTCATTTAGTCACTAATGAAATTGAGATAACAGAATAGTATTATACAACCTATCTTTTTTAAAGCTCTGCTCCATTTTATCCCATTCATCTGTGTATAGCCATGTCTTTACCAGTCTTTCCCTCAATGTCTGTTCTAAAGACAAAATCAGTGACTGAATCCTAGATTTTGTTGCTGAAATTTTTCAGTTAGATTTTCTCCATGAGCTATTGTGTTATTTTGAAAAAAAAATTCATTATCTGCATTTCAGAGTTTGATGGGAATAATTGACTATGTGTCCAGCACCCGTATACCAGACTCTTTGTATCTACCATCAGAAACAGGTAAGAGATTTCCTGAGTATTCTTGTGAGCTTGGCATCATTAAATCACCTCAATACGTTTTAAGAAAGCTGAGGTCTGTAGATATGTTTCTGCATTGACTATTTTAAATATCATTACTATATCAAGACCCACCCAAGATTTCCATCGATATCTTTATTAACAAAAGAATTTAAATCCTCTCCAGTAAAGTGCTACATTAATTTCTTTAAATGCAAAAGATATTTGGATTTTTTTTTTTTTTTTTTTTGCCTGACTGAAATTGAATTGAGATGAGGGTCTTAAATTTTCCTTCCTATAATTCTTTCCTGGAGCAAGGGGGAAGCTTGTATTTATTTTAAATCTTTATTTACACCCTTTGATTAAAAAAAAAAAAAATAAAATTATATTTTCTTCAGGTTGTAAAATACTCAGTAAAATGGTCAGGTTATAGCTATCAGAGGAATCAAGGTACAGATTGTTTTTGAGAATACAAAAAAGATGTGATGGTTCCTGTTGTCCTGAATACATTTTTTTGTGTATACACAGACAAAGAAATAACGCTAGAAAAATAAACTTTTATTCTGAAATTACAGCTGTCTGACAAAAAAAGTCAAAATAAGTTTTTTTTTCCCCCAATTATGGCCAGATGTTTTTATAGGACAGTTACAAAATAAATTCTAATCTATGAAACAATTTGTCCATGCATGTTTCATCCCGTTCTAGTCCCAAATCTGCTCATTTTAATCAGCATTCATCTTTATGATGCTTAATAGCCTTCAGCAGACCCAGTATGTGACTTGTATGTGGGACAGCTCATTCTTAAAATTAGATGTAAGAATCTCCAGTGAGTGGATATCTGATAAGCACAAAAACATGCAGTTGTCTCTAGGCACCAAAACCAGCCAGGTACATTAAATATTTTCTGTTTCTGGTTTTATGATGTCTTAATAAAGTAACTAGGTTTTAATTGTTGCAAGTTTTTCATGATTCTCTTTCACATCAGGAGTTAAAATTTTTTCTTAGCTATTTTAACACTTCTGTCAGTGACTCACAACTTTGATGAATCAACAAGTATCATGATGTGCTACCTTGATTCAGAGTTCTTGGGAGAGCAAGAAAGGAGAAAACAGAAGCTGGGGCAGACAAACATATGGAACTTAGAGCCTATAGACAAAGCTGTAAACTGTCGGGAAACAGAAAGGGCCAGAAGAGCAAGGAAATAATAACATTGGGAATACTGAAGAAATCACAACTCCTGTCCAAAGCATTGATCAACTTTAGTATCTGCTTCAATGAGAAAAAAATAGTGATTTACAAATAGTAATATCAAATTTGTGTTAATTAAATGGCCTAATGCAGTGCAGAGCTTTATGTACCAAGAGCAAAGGAGGAGTTGAAATGTGGTGTCTTTTTAAAGCCTTTTAAAACATATTATTTCCACTGTCCACAAACAAGCCAGTGCTACACTATGCAAGTGGGAAGGAAACCTTGGATTCTCATTCTGTCTAGCACCCATCCTGTCAAAGGCTGGTCCAAGCTACGCAAATGGAATCTTTTGTGTTCTGCCCCATCCCTATGAATATCTTCAAAAGACAAAGTGAACATGGGCATTATGAACAAAGTAAAACCAACAGCACTAAAGTTAGAAGCTAATATTTCCTTCATGTCACACAAGGATAGACACGGTTCCAGTTTAAAAGGCAGTTCTGTGAAGGCAAAAAATATAATATGACACAGATACTGATGCCACACCAACAAGAACTAATAGCGTTTGTGGCAAAATTCCTTCTAAGCCTCCTAGTATTTCTGCATACTGACCTAATCTGGATGGCATGCCACAAAAAAGCACAATTGTCCTATTCAGTGACCTTAATGAGATGTCAAAGGGTTAATAAGAAAATTAATTTATACTTTTAAGCACAAGAAGTAATTAAAGTCTAAGGGAAACCTGTATCATAATTGAAAATGAGTAATGAGCAAGTGGGATGTGAAGGAAAAATGACTTTGTAATTAAGACAGGAAGTTCAGTATAACAAGAAGGAATAATGTATTTGTCACCTATGGCACAATTATATCATACTGATATTAAGTGGGAAAGCTTAAGATGAAGCAGAACAATAGAGCTGGTGAATGAGGAGGTGTTAGAAAGTGACACTGCAGTTTCAGCTGGCAAAAGAAACTACTTTGGGGACCAATAGTAGGTAGGCTCCTGATAGCATCAGGCTTTCAAATTAATGAAACTGAAATACATTAAAAAGGATTAAA
Source organism: Pezoporus wallicus (assembly GCF_028554395.1). Lineage (NCBI taxonomy): Eukaryota > Metazoa > Chordata > Aves > Psittaciformes > Psittacidae > Pezoporus > Pezoporus wallicus. The sequence goes on from NW_026643064.1 coordinate 70,890, forward strand.
TAGTAATTGTACTAGCATTTATATTAAAGCTCTTAAAGTTATTAGTTCTTTGAACTTTAAGAAAAGGTTCCTGAAAAACACACTAGGAACATGTGGGCTACTATTTTAATAGGATGGGCCACAATTGCCCTTGATATCCTTCCCCCAAAGTCAGTAGAGTTACCCCAGTGATGAATATGGTTTATTTCTTCCTATGTTTCTTATCTGAATTTTTATTCTGAAAGTTTGAAGCACAGGGAATTCTCGTATCTCCAGAGACATCCGAGAGGCTATAGCAATTCAGAAGGCACAAGAAAGCTTATGTATAATGTCCTTCGTTTTCCGTGGCAGTTGATGCCAATGATGCCTGGATGCAATAAAGACATGAAAGAAATTAGTAAGGTTGAATTCTGCAGATGACTCTTGCATTCCTAACTCCCAATACTGTTTATTGTGTTGCTTAGGAAGATACTTGTAAGACTTATACAGCAGACCTAAAATTAACTCTGCAAGCACTCTTTTTTCCTTATGTGTGCAAATGTGTGACATACTTTCCTTCTACCTTCTCATCTAAATAGATTTTTTTTTACAGGCAAGGTATTGTTAAAAGAAAAAAAAAAAGTAAATGTATACATAAAAGCAAAGATCATGTCAGCCATAAGCTTTCTTGCATATATGAGGCTTTTTGTCCTTTCAGAGTTGAGAGGATGGTAAGTAGCACTGAAGGTGAACATCATGATGAAGTCATTGCATATGTCCAAGTCCTATACTTTGTTCCTTCACCAGTCTTTCCAGCCTTCTTTTTAGAAGAACAAGACAAATAACAATTTAATTTAGAATCTAACACTGCAAATAGATTTTAATGACCAGGTAACTTATTCCCATTCCTTGACATCCTTTACTATTTCTGAGAACAAAATTCATCTCTTCAACAGAAACAAAGGAAGGCAGAGACCTGAGTATGGACATTTGTGTTGATTCATGCGGTACTGAAAGAGAGTGAAGACCTTTACTGAATGAAATGAAACCAGCTTTACTTTTCCAACCATATACTGCTTTTTGCTGAGCTGGAAAATATTGAGTTGATTACATATTTCTTCATCATAGTTTGAGCAATGAAGGATTGAGTTTTAGTGAATACAAATCTATGATGGATAGGCATTATTTGAACACATGTATTGCTTAGCACATTAGTGCTCTCTCTCAAAGTATTAGGAAAAGCAGGATTATTTTAGATAAACACATTCAGAAAGGAGTCCAAACAATGGAACTCATATTCTATCAAACCCATAAAATTAGAGGCTATTTTATCAAAACCATGAGCCAAAATAAATACTTCAAAGAAAAACCAAAGCAACAATACATGAGTAACCGTACAAACTATTTTCTTACTTATCTTTACACTATCATTTCAATGAAGAAAATATTAAGTTTATGAAGTGTTCCAAAAATAATATAATAACAGTTATGTACAATCTGCTTAAAAAAATAAGACAGAAGACATCCTGGGAAAAAAAAAAAAAATCATAAGCTATGCTGCTTTTCTCCATAGCATGTAGAAGAGCTAAAGAACCAATCACTCACCAACTGGAGGGAATATTCCTATCCTATCCCATCCCATCCCATCCCATCCTATCCTATCCATCACGCTGCAAGCTAACCTCCGCAGTCTCCAGTCTCATGAGCTACATTTGCTAAACTTAAAGTTTTCACTCAGCTTATGTTATTGGTATTCATAAAGTCTCACGTGATCTTGATTTTCCATGCTCCAGAACATACATAAGGTATAGATTACTTGCATGTGATATAACCATGCTTTTCAGAGGCTTTGGAAAATAGTTGAAACAAAATTTGAAGTTCTGCAGCCCAGCTCATAAGCTGCATTCACTTATAGATACAGAGAATTTTATTTACCCAGCAAATTATACTGCCATTGAAGTTCATCACTTTAGAACACCTTTGCCTCTATGAAATGAAGCACTTCCACTTCTCAAAGCTGCATGTGCTCCAGATATGTCTTGTGTCCTATGCAGCTCTGATAAAGGAAGACATGTATCTGAATTACTCCCAAGTTAGCTATGACATGTTTGGTTTTGTTTGGCTGGGAAGATCAAACATCACCTTTCCCAAGATCTGAAAGGTGATTTAGTCTTTCTGACTCTTCTCAACCCTTATTCTGAGAAAAATGGAGCTGTCTGCTCCAGATTTTAAACATAAACAAAAATAATAAAACAAGAGATGGACAACAGCTGCTGTGTGCCTACAGTATTGTCAGCGTGAAATTCATGGTTTGCTGACTACCTAAATTACTCAGCACACTGCTAACCCTGAGCTTAGCTTTGCCTAGGTAAGCACCTGTCATTAAAGGGGTAATTAATCTACTATTCTAAGTAAGGTAATGTCAGAAAAGAAAACAAGAAGTGTCATTTAAGCGCTTTTACATTCAAAACCATGCAAATGTCACAATTCACAATAACAACAACAGAGAAACTTTTAGCAGGCAACCCTTCATATTAATCACATATTGCCAAAGGTTCTGTCTTAAACATTACTCACAGGTTAGACAAGTTCCATTAACCTGTAAAATACCACATAACTACTTACTTCTTCAAGCATTAAGGCTGAGAAAATCGTGTTTAAACAGAAAATACAACCAATTTGGGGCAGAAAGACTTAGTTTTCTTTACAGTACAGGAAAATAATAATTGTATGCAAAGTCTGTAGTAGCTAACCCCCAGTCATAATTGGGAAATCTTTATTCTTAATTTACTACTGATTTACATTTAACTGTATCACAACAGATACAATATATACGAAAGAGGAAACTCCTTGACAGTTTTTTCCAAGTTTGAAGAATTTTCATTACAGTATCAGGAACTAGTAGTGTCCAAATACAGCTGTGGTTTAGGAAAGATTAGGAAATCTGGGCTTTCATATATGCTCCTAAAGACATTCAGCCAAAGCAAGGAAATAATTTACATCAGAAATTTTTATTGGTTAAACCCAAAATCAGATAGGAAAAAAAAAACCAAACCAACACGTTACTCCTTTCAAAAAGCGCTGGTTTGTGCTACAGTTCCCACAAATTTCTAATGGATGGGAATGGGCAGTACAATACAATTCCTAATAAAGGAAAATAAAGATATTTTATTTCTACTAAAAGAAAGAAAATCCTAGTCTTCCTGCAGTGATAAATTTATAAGTGATCTTTACTGACAACAACAAATTTCCAAGCAACTTGGAAAACCACAGCTGTGATATCTTGGTGTGGCACAGTGACCCTGACCCACTCTGAGACTGCTGTGGTCAACCGTAGAGCAATGGCTGCTGAGAAACCTGAGATGAACCTCATCCCTTCTTCTCTTCAGGTCTGTGATCTTCCTCTTGCTCCCCAGCTCATCCACAAAACTCTCAGCATAGAGAGATACCAAATTACATTTATATTTTTGCTTATAATTTTTGTTCCTAATTGGATGTTGAGGACAACTTTTTTTCTTGGGACAGAAAAATTAAAAGCCACAGAGGCTGCTTCTCAAAACTCCTATACAGCAACTTGGTTATGTTTCCCCAATGTGCCACTTGCAAATTTAGGAAATAAATTTAGAAAGATTAATAAGTTTCAGTAAAACAACTCTCTTCTCTGCATTGTCCTGAAATCCTCATGGAAATGAAGAAAATTAAAACTTTCAATACACCAATGTATTTTTAAAGTTGCGTCAAAGCAAGAGGGGAGGAGGTGGCTGCTTTTATCTGGACCCAGGCAGGCAGGATTAGATGTTATTCATGCAAGGTCATAAGCACAGTTTTTTGTTCTGTTCAGAGAAAATTCTTAAATTTCAAGAACTACCTCATTCTGAGCTTTAAAAACTATTTCAGCAAAACATAGAGGCTCATTTTTTTTTAAAGTGAAGCCAGGTCTTTTACCAAGAACCTCACTAACACTGAAGTTATTAACACCTGAGCTTTTATAAAAGACAACCTCTACTCCCAAGACCACTGTTTCAGACATACACTGGGGTGAATTATGACTCTTGAGTTTTGTAATGGCAATGCAGGCAGGGTATTTTTGCGTGAGAGAAAGACAGGTTGTCAGTACGTGATGTTGTCATGCATTAACTGCAAGAGCACAGAAAATATTCTCTGCAAGATGAAGAAAAATAGGCATGAGACAGAATTTAAAAAGAGATTAGAAGAGTGATGTAGTTTAGCACTTAAACCCAGTGAGTTGTAATGGAAAATTCAATGGGGTTTCTGTCCCTAACCCTCTTTACTCTTTTAAATTTTCTGTCCTAAGAAAAAATGTTATTGCTCAGGATATAATTAGGAAAACTAGTTAAAAACACAAATACAGAATTAATTCTATATCTTAAAAAAAAAGTTTAGCTACAACAAATCCTTCTTTTCAAGAAGATTAACACATTGATTTCATATCCAGCCTTAGAGGAAAGATAAACTAATCCTTCTGTAGGTCATTATATTTGACAAATCCTCACTTGATCTTTATTTTGTTGCCTAAAGAAATTGAATTGTGAGTGTAAACTATAAAAAACATTGAAGTCCCTGTAACTTTTTTATTTAGTAATTGATCAAATTCAGCAGTAGTTAATGGCATCTGGAAAGTCAGTAGGAACTGTAAGGCGTGATGTACTAATGCAGATGAAGAAACACTCCCAGACACAAAGGACTTCCCACACTGACAATGTTGTTATTGCTACTCTGCCTAAATCATAGCATCTGTAAAATTCTCTTTGGAAAAGTAATAATAAGTAGTAGGGACACAACATGATTATAAAATGCTGATAAACATATTATGATTTATTAAAATAGGAGTAAATTAAGAAAAAGTCAACAAAACAGTTTTAAAGGAGGTGGACTTACACTGGTAACATTTCACCATAGAGCTGCATACCTCTGAATTATTGACATCAGCAGGGGTCAAGGTGGGTGCAGTGATCCATCTGTATAAAGATAGCTGCTAGATAAAAATCTGAAATGGTGTAATTTTGTGCATATATATATGTGTGTGTGTCCATGTATACACATGTATATACATGTGTGTATATATGCGTGTATGTCTAAGCATGTGTATAAACATATAAAGATCTGTGTGCTTATACACATATATGTACACATACATATATGCATGTATAGGTACATATATGTACCTATACATATAGGTATAGGTACATATAGGTACATGCATATAGGTACATATAGGTACATATAGGTACATGCATATATGCATGTAAATGTACATACATAGATGCATGCACGTATGTATGCATACACACGTGTGTGTTCATGCCCTATCCCTGTACACACATGAATACACAAGTTTATATATGCATAAATGCATACACGTGTGTTCTTGTGTTTAAGTGAATAGATATCTATACATATGTACACATATGTATATCCCTATATGTAGATACATATGCATATACACACGTACATACAGCAGGAAATATATATATATAAAATATATAAAATATATATTTTATATATATATATATATATATAAAATATATATATTTCCTATTGGAAATGCTTTTGTACCATTACAGAACAGAAACTGATATTGTTTTCCCTGGAATTTGTCTAGTAAGAAATATATATATTGCTTGCTTTTTGTTTTATATTATTCTGGGCTTCCATCACTACCACCTCCAGTTTATGTAGCTGAGACAAAAAAAAAAAAAAAAAAAAAAAATGGTACGAGGAAACCAGAAATTACAAATGTAAAACCCCTATTTTCTTCTAGAAAATGGGAAAAGTGACTGTAAATAAAAGAACAATGTATATGATTAGATATGTAACAGTGCTTATTCTCAATATGTGATCTTCCTAAATTTATTCTTTCTGCAAGAAAATATGACAGCAAGAAGCCAGCTAGAAGCAGATAATGGACTATCTTCAAAGAGGATCCTTTTATTCCTTACACAGCAGTTAGTGATAAATGGTTCTAATGTCAGTGCTTACTATTTTCTTCTGGTCTTATTTTTTCCTTGCAGCATATGTCAAATCAGAGACTAACAGCCCCCCGAGATAAGATACCTTGACACAGCTTCTTTCCATCTCCAATGGCTGAAGCTATCAAATACCTGTCATGAACATGAAATGGGAAAGGATGTAGATATCTTGTTCCTTGTCAAGTGTATTTCTTTCAGATTATTACAGGGAAGTGAGTGTTATAATGATATTTTTCCATAAATATGTGTCTGTTTTACACTCTTGCTTATAAGTATCTTTTCTTGCTAGCTCTGAAGCTGTTCTACGGAAAAGATGAGAATAAGGAAAGAGCCTGAGTAGGTCTTGACCAAAGATGAAGAGCCAAAGTATTGTACTGACCTATTTATGACTTCAGAGATGTTTAGTGACAACTGTCATCCTGAATTTTCACTGGAAATTATTAATTAACATGTCATTTTAGGGTCATCCCACTTTCAGAAGAATTTTTAGGCATCAGCAAAACCTCTTTGCAGTGAACATGAAAGTGAAGAGAGGACATGCACTTGAAAGACCTGATTATTGTTCACTTACTGTTCAAAGTCTGTTTTCTCTGACATTTCAGACAGATACGAAGAATCTGCTGTTTCAAGTAAAACTTGGATTCAGTGCAGAACTCAACTACTAAGTATCTGCAGGCAAATCCCTTTGCATTTTTTCCTCTGTTCTCTGTCTGTTAGATGGGAGGAGGTTTCACATGCTTTGTAGCATTTTTGTGAAGACAAAATTTATGACTTTGATGTTCATGATGCTATAGTCCGATGATGCATTGGTTAGGGACCTGAGTACACATAACCGTAGCAGGTAGGATATTTTGGTTTTTTTGTAGAAATAAATTTTAATAAACAAATTCTATTAAAAATGAAACAGTTGAAAAATTCGATGTAAATGAGCAGGGAACCAGTAAAGAAGGAGTAAAGGTACGTATTGTATTCCTCTGGAAACTGCTGAAGACTTAGAATCATAGAATCATAGGACAGTTAGGCTTGGAAAGGACCTTAAGATCATCCAGCTCCAACCCCCTGCCATGGGCAGGGACACCTCACACTAGACCATCTCACCCAAGACTCTGTCCAATCTGGCCTTGAACACCACCAGGGATGGAGCATTCACAGCTTCCTTGGGCAACCTAATCCAGTGCCTCACCAACCTTACACAAAAGAATTTCCTCCTTATATCCAGTCTAAACTTCCCCCTTTTAAATTTTAACCCATTATCCCATGTCCCGTCACTACAAACCCTAATGAAGAGTCCTTCTCAGGCATTCCTATAGCCCCCCTTCAGATACTGGAAGGCTGCTATGAGGTCTCCACACAGCCTTCTCTTCTCCAGGCTGAACAGCTCCAACTTTCTCAGCCTATCTTCATACGGGAGGTGCTCCAGTCCCCTCATCATCCTCGTGGCCCACCTCTGGACTTGTTCCAACAGTTCCATGTCCTTTTTATGTTGAGGACACCAGAACTGCACACAATACTCCAGGTGGGGTCTCACGAGAGCAGAGTAGAGTGGCAGGATCACCTCCTTCAATCTGCTGGTCACGCTCCTTTTGATGAAGCCTAGGATACGGTTGGCTTTCTGGGCTGCGAGCGCACACTGAAGCTGGCTCATGCTCAGTTTCTCATTGACCATCACCCCAAGTCCTTCTGTGCAGGGCTGCTCTGACTCTCTTCTCTGCCCAACCTGTAGCCGTGCCTGGGATTGCTCTGACCCAGGGGTTGGACCTTGCACTTGTCATGGTTAAACTTCATGAGGTTGGCATCAGCCCACCTCACAAGTGTGTCAAGGTCCCTCTGGATGGCATTCCTTCCCTCCAGCGTATCAAGTGAACCACACAGCTTGGTGTCATCGGCAAACTTGCTGAGGACACGCTCAATCCCACTGTCCATGTCAGAGACAAACATGTTGAACAAGACCAGTCCCAACACCGATACCTGAGGGACACCACTCGTTACTGGTCTCCAGCCGAACATTGAGCCATTGACGACAACTCTTTGTGTGCAGCCATCCAGCCAGTTCTTTATCCACCGAGTGGTCCATCTATCAAATTGATGTCTCTCCAATTTAGAGACAAGGATGTCGTGTGGGACAGTGTCGAATGCTTTGCACAAGTCCAGGTAGATGACATCAACTGCTCTACCCCTGTTCATCAGTTCTGTATCCACATCATAGAAGACCACCAAATTGGTCAGGCAGGATTTCCCCTTAGTGAAGCCATGCTGGCTGTCACCAAGCACCTTGTTGTTTTTCATGTGCCTTAGCATGCCTTCCAGGAGAATCTGCTCAAAGATCTTGACAGCCATGGAGGTGAGATTGACTCGTCTCCCCCGGGTCATCCATTTTCTCCTTCTTGAAAATGGGGATTATATTACCCTTTGTCCAGTCTTCGGGAAATTCACCTGACTGCCATGATTTTTCAAATATGATGGGCCGTGGCTTAGCAACTTCATTCACCAGCTCCTTCAGGACCTGCAGATGGATTTCATCAGGTCCCATAGACTTGATGGAAGTTTTATACAGAAGCAAGCGAATTTTTACTATAATAAATCTGAAGTCATACATTCTCTTTATACTTCAGACTGCTTTAGTAGAAATAAATGATTCATCCGGAATCTATATCCAGAGTTCCAGGCATGCAGATACTTCCCTTATTTTACATGTGGGACAGTTTTGGATTGGTAGGCTGCACTGTAGTAAAATGCATATAGAAAAATTAAGCACAACTGTTCTTAAACCCAAATAATTTTTTCTATCTTTTTCAACTGAAAAAACCTCAGGAACTTCTGGTTGAATTATAGATAAGTTTCAGTTAGTAACTGTGGGTTTGAGACTACAGTTGCAAATGTAACTGTACTCAAATTTCCTGAGAAATTAAGAACTGGACTGTAGGAAAGAGATAAAAAAGGGATAAAATTCACCTACTAATCATTGAATAGAAGTTTACTAGATAACTATATACTGCAAAAAAAAACCAACTTAGATATATTGGGGAAGTCATGTTTCCCATATTCCCAGAAAGCTATGTTATTCTTTCTGGAGTGCTCAAAGTCTTGGAAAGCTGTAATTTTGCACTTTACTGTGTTGAACACAAGTGACTGCCAACTTCTAGGCCAGGAGGAGGATGGATGCCCCAGGCTAGTCCAGCTAGGTAAAATTCATTTGGGAAGCTAAGGAGTGCTATCAGAATTCTCTGATCACACCATCCCCAAATTATTCCTTCTAACTCTTTCCATCTGCTACTTCTCTCCTCCTGGGGATGAGTGGTTGGTATTTTTTATTTTTTTTGTTATAGATAAATTACTATCTTAACAATGGCTTACATATCTTAGGCTTATGGTAGTAAATAACACTCAAAACTGAAAGTGCTTTTCAAATTGCAGGTCTGTAGTTATACATACAGTGTAAGGAAGGAGAAAAGAGTGGTATGGTATATCTAAGAGAATCACAATGAGCTAAAGAAAATAATCAAGAAACAGAATTCATATGATTTTTTGCATTATTTTTTAAAATAAATTGTAGTGACAATATTTTAAGAATTATGATTCACTAAGACACCTCATTTATTACTGGCAGTATTTTAATGGCTACCAGGATCTTCCAGAAGACTGAAGATTAAAGGATTTCAAAGGTTTCACAAGCCTACTGATTTAAAGGATAAATTAAATCTATTTTACTCTGCATAACACAAGGCAGAAAGTTTCACAGAATAACCATAGATATTTTAGCTCTGAGACACATTTCAGAGGGTGATCTAAATTAAACACCTCTATCTCTGGTTTGACAAATCATTTACGCTAAGTACCTCAGTCAAAGGTTTGCTGGCCATCTATTCTTCCTGAAATTTCCATGAAATGTCCTCTAGTCATAATTTACTGGTTAGACTCTGATCGGACCAGTAAGTGATATGATATGGCATCTGTTACTTTTGATCTAAGAATAAAAGATGAGGGGTTTTTATAACAAGAACACTTGGTGTCTGAAGTCTTATAAGGAGATGGTCAGTGTGAATTTCCAATTGTGTTATGCGCTCTTAAACAGATGTGATTTTTTAAATGGAAATTACTCCTACAAACTAGATCTTCTACTGGAAACTGGGTTTCTTAATATTGCTTGCAAGTGATTTTCTCTCCAGAAATATTTTAATGGGTTTCTCTCTTATGAAAAAATTTACATCTCCTATTCTCTAAACAGATTTTTAAAAAAATCTACCTGTTCAAGCTACAAGAAATTTGTCATGTGGTTGTTGGTTTTGGGAACCACCTGAATTAAGATTGGCCTGTGTGAATAAAAGCTATTGAAACCTGTGAAGGAAACACATAGCTGTAAATAAAATTAAAACCAGTAAATACATTTAAAACAAATTTTATCTCTTATAAAAGTAGTCATTCCTCTTTAACTTCAACCACAGGACGGTCATGAAAGACAGCCAAACACACTTTATCTTTTGAGAGAGGAATTCTAGTAAGGAAGGTCTTCTTTGTATTTTTAATGCTATGTGGCAGCTAAACAAATAGATTAGTGAATTGAAAGCTTCAAAGGGTCCAGTATTACAGCCAGGCCTAAATTTCTGTACACACAAATCAAACGATAAGTCTATCAATATTTTATATATCAGTAGATGCAAACACGTAAGTCAGGCCTGTTCTATGCTATTACCTTTTAAAACACGTACAGTCTTTTAACCTATTTTTTTCAAGGTAAAACTTTCTGGTAGGATCTACATATTAAAAAAAATAAAATAAACATATATGTTTTACAATTTTGAATGATAATGGAAATAACTTCTTCTATTACTATTAATAAGAATATCCTAAGATTATTTTCTACACTTCTTTTCTTTGGCATCTTTACAAAGCCGTTTGAGAGCAGAGTGTTTAATGAAAAAGCAAGGAAATTTTGCTCCTGAGAAGCCTGAGCATTTTTTTCTAATCAGGGAATAGCAACAAAGAAGTCTGTGAATATCTTTTCTACTGGGAGTACCAGCTTCTGTGTTTACACTTGCACCCAGGAACTGCAGCTTGGTGATGCGTGCTGCTCAGAAACAGACACATTGTGTTGTTTTTATTGATAGCACTTGAATACTTTTTCACTTCCATATGGACAAAACACATCACAGATTGCAAAATCCTGCTGTGTTCACAAGGATGTAGACCTAGCTCCAATATTGTTTTCCTCATGTCTAAAGTAACTCAAGCATATTCTCCACATGAATCATACAGTCCGTGTTGCTTCACTAATTTGAAGTCTGACACAGTATATATATCAACTGCAGTTTAGATGGTGTGTTTCGATATTTCATTGGCACAAGAGCCAAGAACAATAGAATTGCCATAACAGATCAGAACCAATGGTCCATCTAGTCCAGTATCCTGCCTGAGGCAATGGTTGCACGCTTCAGAGGAAAGCACAAAGGCCTTGGCATGCACACAAAATTTAACCATGGAAGCAAATTGCTTTTTGATTCTCTCTGTTGCTCAACTAATGCTACAAAGCATGAGCATTACTTGTCCCTGTAATTGTTATACTAGTCAGTGGAACTGTGCATGATAGCCTAATTTATAAATGTCTGATCCTTTTTTGAAATGCGTCACACAATGTTGTGAGGGTTCCTGTGAACATGTGTTGCTGACGTTAAGATCATTTTTTTCATTTCTATGTACTTTTTTTTTGTGGGTAAAAGATCTATCAGCAGATGGTGCTGTTGCAGAAAGCTGCGCTAGTTTTGAACAACCTAACGTATAGGCAATTAATTCTTTAAAGGGTGGTTTATTGTCAGGTATAATGGAGTCCTTTTGGTTTAATAAGAAGAATACCAGAAGAGTTGACTCTTCTTCTTAAAGATGCCTAATTTATACATTTTTTATTTTTTAGTTTCAGCTACAGCTCATGGTCAGTGCCCAGAAGCTCGCAAATGTAATTAGCCAAAATGTGAAGTTATGGATAAGTTCATGCTGCAATGATATTCCTGTCCCAAAGTGGATGAATAGAAATTTTGTGTTCAACAGAATAACCAGATTATCTCAATATTTTGCTACACCACAGAAATGAGCAATAGAACTCTAAACACAAAGATTTAGTCAGCAACAGGTGCTTTCTACCCCATGCCTGTGCTGGAGAAATTCAAAATCGTAGAATGTCATGTATCACATATGTGTAAAACATTTTTACTGTTATGGTTTTCCAGGTCCATAGGTCTCAGATCTGAGGAATTAAAGGGCAGAAAAATTGACAATGGCTGGCAGAAGACCTCAAAGAGAAAGCACAGAAGGTCACAGAAAGTTCTCAATAAACTAAAATATTGATGAAGACAGAAGACAACTACTGGGTATCACCAAGTATCTGGTAAATAAGTGCTTTGACAGAGACCTCTAGGTTGTAGCTATTCTCACCTGTTTGCTCTGTTCCTCTAGAAAAGGCTGAACCCGTCATCTTGCTGTGTCCTCCTCCCTGTACAATCAGCACAAGAAAATGTTAGCCTGTCTTCTTCATTCCCTAGTTCAGTAAATGATCAAAAGTCACCAGTGGATTGATTTTAAATCAATGCCTGAAGGACAAATGTTATTCCTTTCTTTATTACCATGTAATAACTTTGGGGCAGGTTGATGCCTTCTTCAATCTCTTAAACTGCTTTTGTGGGATTCAGCAGAAAGCATGTGTTGGAGTCCCTTGTCCTGGGATTCACTATTTTATTCCAAGACGAACTCTTGCTTGAATAACAATCTGGTGAAATAAGGGGAAATGCAACTCTAGCGACACAACTTGAATGATAAATCTAAAAGTGTTTGTAATAAATCCTCTTTTCTATATTCAAAAATCATGGCGATTCTAAATTATTGCTCTGCATCAAGCAGAAAGATTGAAAGACAAGGGAAAAAAATTGCTTACTAACCAAAACTAGTGCCAGCGGTTATATAGATACAGATTAAAAAGATGAAAGACATGTAAAAATTACTGTAAAAATAGCAGCCAGTTTGCTTTAATTCATTGAAGTCACAACAGTGAAAATAATGATTATCAAATTCCCTATACTTTTAGAATTCACAGCTTTTTCTAGATGATACACAGACAGATAGCATCTGGTATAAACAAAGTTAAAGTGAATAGAAGAATCAGAGTAATTAAACTCTGTGAAAAAAAAAAAAGTAAGTTTATAGAACAGACACAAAATATATGAACTTTATCATCTGCAAAAATGGTTGCCAGACAGGGAGTTAATTCAGGTTTTTTTTTCCTGTCACTGTCTGAATCAAACTTAATCTTGGCCAGAGAACATTCAGGGAAGTCTAGCAAATCTTCACCAGCTACATGCTCTCCACAGATGCTGATTTTGGGTCGTATTTAACAGATAATTTAGCAGAATAGAACTAGTGGGGAGAGACACTTAAATGATTTGTAGATCTGGTTTGGATAAGTCCCCAAAAGACAAATGCTGGACAAAACTTGTCAGATCTATTTGGACTGCACATCTCACAAAAAAATTTGTTTGTTACCATGACCACTGATTACAAGGTCATAGTTGAGATTTGGTTAGTTGCATTGGAAGTTTTAATGCTCAATACATATAGTGACTCATTTTTCCATAAACAGAGTGAAATTTTATTTTGATTCCTAGCAATGTGAGAGACAAAGAAATGGGAACATTCTTGCTTTTCTAGTATACAAAAAGCTTTGGGATGTGTATGTGCTATTTCAGGCATATAACCTCTAATTTAAGTGAAATTTCAAAACATGGGCAGATTTATACCTGTGTTTCAGATCACACTCGTGTAAATCATGGGACATATGTTTCTTTATTCCTCTAACAATAGTTTACTATCTTAATAACAGAGTAAGTCTTTTTGCCAAGTTCTTTATATCTGTAATAACCTTCATCTTTGTTCTTCTATCCCTCCACTTTTCTCCACAAACTAGACAAAATGTGCTTCCTTTGAACTTTTAAACATATAAATGCAAGCCACAAAGATCATATTGTTTCTCTTACAGCTACTTTTTAGACACATTAAAAAACTTCCTAGGAATATGAGTTTTGGTACAAAATTGACCTGGATGCTTTTTCTGGACATTTTCCCTTCCTCTAGTAAATATTGAAGATCTTAAATAATAACTTCAAATGTAGAGTCATTCCCCTCTACAACTGAATTTTCTAGGGTCTCTCTAGTGTACTGTGGGTAGATGTGTTATGACTTTAGAATATTTGGAAGAGACCATTACTGAAAACTCCACATTTCATTCTGTGCCATGATCAAAGTTGGAGAGCAGTTAAAAACACTGTAGTCCAAATTTCTTTATTAATGGTCCTCGTAAGATCTGCGATATTTTAATATATATTTGTAAGATTTTGCAGACACAGAAATTCATGGGGATATGGATGATACTTTGAAATAAATGTGTATAACTTTTTTTTTATTAATTTCATTCTCATGAGGAGCTATCGCTGATCTGAACTGAGGTTTAGTTTAAACTATAGTCTTCTGATAGTTGCAGAGATGCAGATAATAGACTGTGATTCCCCAGGGTATCACTGATTAAACTGCACATATATTACTTTTTTTATTAGCTTACCCAATGTAACATTATCTTTATGTCAAAATTCTTTCTAAATCTGAAGCTAGGTGGTCCTCTGGCTTCAGGAGATTTTGATACTCCTGTGTTTATTATGTAAAAAATAATGTGACCATCAAATGTTTATTATAATTTTCCTACTGACCCCATTTTCTTGAAACATATGGAGTATCTGTTTCATGAACAAGATTTCAGAGCTGGCATTTTTTATTGTGTCTTTGTGTCTTCAAATTTAAGTTATGACCTAACATTACAGATTTAATGTGATACTTATGGAAGGACCAAGCCTTCATATTACTGTTACAGTAGCTGAGTTCCAGAGGGATCTGCTTTTAACAGCTTTCAGACAGTGAAATCTGGCTTTTATAGCAATGCTCAAGTAGCTATGGTGCTTTAATGGTGGCAACTTCAGAGCTTCTGCAAAGATTAGAGCTTCACTGCAAACTCCCTTTGTCAAAATTGCACATTCCTTCATAGAAGAAATACTGAGGATGATCCTCACTACTGAATTGTTCAGCAGCCAAGTTATTTTATTGCCACAATTATTTCAATATACATTAGAAGCTATTGTCCACCTCCTTCATCTCCCTTCCCCCTCCTTTAACATTCAGAAAACATGGTCTGGGTGAGGTGTTCCTGCCCATGGCAGTTAGAACTAGATGATCTTAAGGTCCTTTCCACCCCAAACTATTCTATGATTCTATGAAAACAAATATTCTGACCACTGTTAGGATTTAGACTGCATCTCACCAAACCACCTTCTTCATCATCCTCTCTCTTTCTGTTTGAAAGCTTTTGAAGTTCACTACTAGTTTTCAAGAAGAAAATAAAGAAAGAATGTGCGTAATATGTTCATTGCGATAATGGCACATGAGACTCAGCTTTCAATGGTCAAACTCCCCCCATGTTATTCAGTGGCAATAAGCTATAAACATAATAATCTACAATGATTTCTCTGTTTCTGTCTAGATCCTTCCATATAGTGTTTTAAAACACAGCAAGGAAAATTCTGGCTTCTGGGGGTCAAAAAACAGAGAGCTTTCTCACTTACTTGTTTTTAGAGTAGGTGACTGCTTTGCTTGACATGATATATCTCTGGGAATATATCATGCAAATAACATACAGCAACATTTAGCCAACTTTTGTACTTATTTTCACTTATCCTATTAGCTTCCACTACTATGTTTCTCTTCAGGATGATAGATCTCTTTCCAACCCTCCCACCTAGGATTAGTAAATCCCTGAATTTATACTCTCATAAAAGTTCCTTTGTTGGTTTAAGGAAATAGTTTCAGATTCCTGTTATATTCAGATAAAACATTTTGCCTATTTTCAGATAAAGGGTTCTGCCATGGCTGAAACAGAAGCACCTCACTGGTTCTCTTCAGTATTGTCTTTTATTGGATTAACCTATATTTCCACGTGCAGTCACATAGCTGTTCTCACTCTTAATTTTCTACATTAATAAAAACGGAAAGTTACTTTACACTTCAAGTTTAAATCAAAATTATTTTTAGTGTAAATTGTATGCACAGAATTCTTTGATCCTCCATGACATCTTCTCATAGAACATTAGCATAACAAAGGAGAATAAAAGCAACTGGAATTGAATGGTTAAGAATTTCTTTTCTGGAGAATTTAAAATGAGGCAGCTGTAGATCCCAAGGATGTGAGAATGTTATTTCCTTCTGCAGCTATTAAAATGGCTTTTAATAAGAAGAGATAAGATAGGAACAAAGCATCAGGAGTTCCAAAGTAGACAGCAGGCAGAATCCATAACTTGTAATTCTGTGCTGACGATTTGTATTAGCTACCTACTTACTACTGACTACCGTAAATTTTGTGGTAATTAATTTTATATTTCTAAGAGGTCTACAGCAGAAAAAGATCTAATTTTTGTGTTCTAAATGCAGAAGTCTTCTAGTTTTTTTAAGAGTTTTGTTCAGAGTAATATAACTTAAAAATGTTAATAGAACTGCCCCAGATGAGCAACCCTAGCAGTAGAATTGAGTAGGGAATCAATAAAAAAATCTGATTTGCTTTCAGACCTTTAGGACAATATTTTTGTTTCAGATGTTTTTGTCATTTTTATTCATGGGGCATGTTTCAGGCAAGTTTTATGAAGACTGCATTCAGAATCAGAATGTAGGTGCCCTCTTGTTTTGTATTGCATTGAAATACTTGTTGTAAATGCCTCTGTACTGCATGAAGTCTTAATTTTACAACCAAATGACCTTCAAGGAAACAATATACAAACAATGGATTTCTTGCAAGACAGGTGTTTAAGATATCCCATGAATATTACCCTTGAGCAATGATTATCTTATCCAAATGATAAACTGTATATTTTCATTGGTTTATTATGCATATACAGCTATGATTACACTTTGGTGTATAGCAAGCAGTCCTATAAATATGCTAAAATGAATATGCTATTTAAATGAATAAATACCTTTTTTTGCAATAGCAAGCTAATCTGTTACTGGAGACAGTTTATAAATGCAACTAAGGAGTATGTGAGATTGGATTTAAGGGGAAAGTTAAACTGAAGAGCTCAAGAGAACATTCTTTTTCTCCTAATTCCAAATGTCCAGTCTCTGCTGTCCATTTCATATGTTACTGAATCCTTTTGTATAATGAGTTAACTTTAGAGCCACCTGAAGATCAAACTTTACATCTAATCATATAGTTAACAAATAAAATGCTGTTCAGTATTTTCTTTCCCTTGTATTTCTGCATTGAAGCTTGACACACCATGTTAAAGAGTAGGCTTTTCAGGTCATCAATCAGATGCAAGATAAGTGAAGCTTCCTTAAATGCTTCTAATGACTTTTTTATTTGTATACTCCAGAAATTCAACAACATAGACAATTCGTCAGTGTACATCCAGGCAAGCTCTTTTCAGCACCATAGTTTTCTAAGCAGTAGGTGGAATGAAAATTCTTCAGCTGTAATAGCAGAATATTCATGAGGGAAGGGGGAAAGGGCTTTTCTATGGCTCCAGCATAAGCAAGAACCTGCTTGCAAGCAGAATTTCCTATTCTTTAAAATAACTTGTGTGCTTGCAGTTGAACACCTCAGTATCTTATTTGGGAACTAAAGAGGACAGATGATGATAAGTAAGCAAGTACAAATTTGGCAGGGAGTTGGCAGGGAAGTATGGTTTTGATGAACTATGGCATTTTTCACAATATAGACTTCTTGTGCCTGATGTCAGCCTTTTCTTTCTGTCATACATAAGCACTGCTGGGTGCACAGTGCTGATAAGTTTACTTCTGTGCAGAGGGGAGAATATTAAATGAATATAAAGAAAGCATGCTTCATGGGAGAAAGATTTCATGCTTTTTCCAATTATTCTACTCTGTAAAACTGACATCTAAATGACCAATTTTAACATTTTAAGAATTGAATTCCGATCTGTATAAAATAGGATCTTTGCTAGCTGAGACTTACAGAGCTTCGTCATCCTATGGCTCTGAGTCACACACATCACAACCTACTGTGTTAACACAAACTGAAGTCAAAGGGATTTTAATTTAGCGTGTCAGATTGCAACTTGTGATGGCTAAGGAATGGACAAACTGCCATTTATGGCACTTCTGTGAGGGGATGGCAACCTCTGATCTAAATGCAGAATGGACAGGTGAAGACAATTGCTGTCATTACCCATCACAGGAAAACCCAAGAAGGACAATCAGCCTAAAACTTTATAGTGAATCAAAAAATACACTTAACCCAGGCTGTAGTGAACTTCCTTTAAATTTTGTTGAACATGGTATTCTATGAGAAAAGGAAAGCACACATCCCATTGTACCCCCTGTACTTTTTTCTTTTTTTCCTTCACAGACCATTAACTTAAGGTTTCAACGATGTGAGAATTCATATCAAGGCTCTTTGTAAGGAAACACAAAAAAGATCATGATAGGTTACTCACAGAGGGAGAATGTAGTTCAATTTACTGCTCCCACAGAGTATAGTAAAGCTCCAAGCATCTTTTCTGGAGCTTTCAGGACTCTAGCAAAAATAAAACCAGTATCAGGTGGTTTTAATTTGTTGTTAACTGAGGCACCTGCACATTTGAAAAGAGAAGGTAGTATGATTTAAATAAGTAGAGCAGACCACATTTCCTCTGCAATAAAACCTATCTGCCTGATCCATAATATATTTCTGTCTTTCTTCTGCATAATGGGAAACAGTGTTTCAAAGATTAACAAACTGAATCACTGCAGACAAGGAGTAAATATCTATTTGTACCAAGAATTTATATAACACTCCTCATCCACAAAGCAAAACCATTTTATTATGTCAGCATTACTACTCTATTGCTATGAAATAAAACAAGATACTGATTTGTTCACTATAATAAGGGAAGTAAATAATAGAGCTCAAATAATCTGATTTCCCATCCAATCTCTATATACTGAAGGCTTCAGCTATTTCTATATACTATTAATATTCTTTATTACATCCTGAAATCCACCAGAGGTTTGTGTCCCAGCTTTCTGGCTTCAGTAGAAACACATAAGAGGATATTCTTCAATGAGCACTAACTGATCAAAAGCAAATACTTAGCTTCTGTACTACTTCATAGGTTTGATCAAGCTTGCAGCAATAAGACTAATCTAATTTTTGTGGAACACAGTACAATGTCTCAGGTTCTAAAGGAAAAAATAAATTTAAGTGGAAGCACGGCTACACAATGAAATCACATGTAGAGCAAGACATTAGAAAATGTATTTTACCAGAGGTTCCCATGTAAAAACTAACTTGATTGCATCAGCTTGAAACACATTCCATAATAGGCTGTTTTCCCTAGTTTTAATAAAAGTGGAAAAATACTTTTTATGCTTGAAATTTTTTTTAGAATATACTGCCAATTTTAAAAAAACAAAAGGGCATAGCTGATACGGTTGGTAGTGCTTAAAATCAAAGGCAATATCTGTAAGTCTCAACTTAAAATGGTCATACTGTAATTTCAAAGCCGCATTTGTAAATACTGTTGAAAAACACAAGTTAAGTAATTCTACAGTGAACACTTTAAAAATCATATTAATATAAACTTTATACATGGATATAAACTTTATACATGGACAAGGCTAAAGTAATCCATATATAGATATGTTGATTTAAAATTTCAGAGAAGAAAGAAGATTTTTGAAGGTGAAAACAGCCCATTAAAGTGAACTATATTACTAATTTGATACCTATGGTCTTACTAATGGTGATAAAGATTTAGATTCCATTCTTAAGTACTGGAAAACAAAAGCTGTGTTTTGTATTTTGTATAAATTGTCCTTTGTCCTGATGAAGAGCCATTACATTTCGTTTCACCATTTCTTGTATTAACTTGTATTATTACTGTAATATCCAAACCACAAGAGGCACTATTTGTGAGACAACAAAAACATAGCAAAATACCCACATACCAGAACTGGCAAATCACTAGGAACATAACCAGACTCCAGAATCTGACTCAGTTTTGATGTCTCTGGGCACGTCGTCCCCAGTGCTATGCTGTTAGCACTCCCTACGTTAAAGAACAGACAGCCCAAAACTTATATATAATTTTATCACAGGACACCAGTGAAATAAATAGCAAACTGAAGATTATTTACTGCACATTAAATATATACTTGCTGGAGTAAAGAAGGCAAGATGAAAAACAAAATATGGGGAAAATGACAACAAAAAATGTATTACACAAGCAAATACAGTGTATAAGTTACATTTTAAATGGAATATAGATTTAAACTCTTAGGAGGGCATAGATCTCATGGAAGCATATAATGCTTTTTTGACAATAAATGAACAAAAGCAGTGAAACATGGAACCTGTGTGCCTAGGTTGGAAGGTTTATCCAATGCCAGCCACCCCTTCCATCTGTCCTTCCAGCCTGTCTGCATTTTGTTTTTTTAAATTTCTCCCACCATTCCTCCTGTTTTTCCTTTTCTGTTTGCTTTCTCATGTGTTTCTTTATGGTATGACACAATATTGAGCTAAACAGACTCTGAAAGTACAGTCACTTCTAAATCCTTCAGGCTCTTCTACTCTGGGGGGAAAAAAAAGTGAGTTAAAAGGAAGCAAGGTGGGAAAAAAAGTGTTGATTAGGACTCTGTTTTGTTCAGGGCTGTTTTTCCAGAAGCAATTCTTGCAGCACCCACCTCAGAGGACTTTCTTCCTGTAGCAAAGTAAAAAACACAAAACATGGAAAAGATTAATGCCTGCAACGTCTCCAAAGTAACCCTGCGTTTTGAGAGGTTCTTAACGATGAGGCAGATCTCATGTCTTGTGAATATTTCTCATAACCGAGGCTAGTCTTTTGTGACAATATTTGCTCAAACTAGTATAAATTTGAAGTCTTGTTATAACAAACCTTGGTTTGCCCTGGGCAAAATGCTTCCATACAGGCAGGTCTGTTGCAGTGTGTTCAAAACAATAATCAGCCTTAACAGGTACTTATAAACAAACGTGTTAAAGCCAGACATTCACTAATAACTTCAGAGAGGAGAGGAGTCAAAGAGTCAGGAGTCAGGAACATAGACCTAAATTACATTAATGGCATTGCAGTAATCTTACAACTATAGGATTGATTTTGCTTTCACATTGTGTTAGTTGTCTACATGGGGGATTTCACTAGAAAAATTTCTAAACTCCTAAACACTGCTCTGTATTTTAATTTTCTATAGAAGTTTTGTCACAAAATCACTGTGGTCCTATCTCTGAAACATGCTGAGGATCCTGGACTTTCCACCGTATGAACAGGTATTTCTATCTACACGCAGCTGAACCCCACAGAGATAAAAGTCTCAGGCCTCAAAGGCATTCTGATTACACCAGCATGACACCACTCTTAAGCTAATTATCTCTGCCTTTTGATAGGACCAGCTATTTTGGCACATTGTAACATCAATGTACGTATACTGTTTCTGATTCTTGGACTAGCTTAGTATTAGTTTCAAGATATTTACCCAAATATGTCTTGGATGTCTTTGAGCAGATTGCATAGCTACTACAGCAGAAATCAAAGGCCTGAGAAAAACTTCTATGTAAAATCTATGTGAATAGCGCATTGGATGCAATGCAACTGAATTAAAGTCTTTTCATTGCTTTGTTTTTTTGGTGGTTTTTTTTTTTTTGATAGGAGGAATGGATGGGAGTTATGTTTATCGTCATATTTGTCACTTCTTTATATGTATGACATTAATAAGCATAGAAAGAGAAACAGAGAGTTAATACAATCAGCAGCCCTATTTCCTCTGTAGTGAGGACTAGGTGAAGCCACCTCTAGAGAAAACTGTACAGAAGAATGAGCACCATGGAGTGTTGGTGGGGCAGATCTGGTAAAGATGGAGCCAGTGTCTGTCACTGACCATCTCACTCCACAGTAATGCTGGGGCAGCAAATGTATACACCTACACACTGAAACCATGGCACTTATGTACAAAGGAAGAAAAACCTCATGGCTTTCCTGAGGAGATACCAGGCACTGAGTTGAGTCCTGAGTCCCTGACACTGAAAAAATTAAAATGACAAGTGCTTCAGTGAGGGAAACCTATCATGATGCTGAACTTCGAGTAAAGGAGAATGCGGAAAGCATTTGTTATCATTTTTCCAAATGCTTGACATCTCCTGTCTCTGAACAGCAATCTGGGGTCACTGTTTGTAATGGAAATACCAACAATTGGAAACAAGACCTCAGGAGACCCTGTTGCTACTGGGCTGTAGACTTTTTCTTACACTTGAAAGGTTGTAAAAGAAGTCACAACCCCTCAGCTGAAGCCAGTATGGCATTTTCTCTGTTTGTTCCCATTGTCTGTGCCACAATGGCGCAGAACTGAACCCTATATATTTTGTAACTATTAAACCACTTATAAAGCATTAGGACCATAAATAAGTCTGAGACAGGTGTTCATAAAACACATTTTTTTACCAGACACCTGTTGATCCCAGACAAATATCAAAGGAGAGTCTAAAGGTCTTCTTGCCCTCTAACATTTTTATACTAATGCATAGAAAAAGATTTTGAGGAAGTATTTAAGTAATCTTGTATACTAAGGATATGATTGTCTGCAGTTTTACTGGAATTGACTGGAATTCACATTATGGTCATCACTGAAGATTTTTTAAATGGTAACACGCATTGCTGCGAAGGCAGTGAAAATTGGTTTGATTTGTACATATGCTCTTTAAAATGATATACTTACTTATACATAATTTTTTTCTGATATCATTTTCCATAGGAGCTTGGTGCATATTATTTACTCCTAGACTACGGTTGGTTTATTTTAATTCATACATCCCATGATATATGTGGTGGAACACTTAGAACTTTACACATAAGTGATGATTTTGATTCAGAAATTTTGCTAATAGAATTATCAATTTAAAACTTCAAAACCCCAAACTTATTAAAATTATTAAAACTAAATTAAACCTTATTTTTCCCCTCATAGCTTCCTCATGTTAAAAAAAAAAAATAGAAACCTGTTCCATTTGGGCAAAACAGTTGTATTTATTTATTTATTTATCTGTGCATCTGTAGATTTATGCTCAGAACCATATGAAAAAACAAATGTCAATGAATGCTTACATAAAAAAAGTGGTAAATGGTTTACTCTTATTCCTCTATCCCCTTGTTACAGTACTCAGCAAGGATGCAGGAGGATTCAGTCTAGTGACTTTCATAGTCTGAAACAATTTAAACATGTATCTTCCATTTTAACTCCATTTTAACTGCAGAGCATCTGTGTGGGGCTTTTTTCTGATCCTTTCAGTGGAGATATTTCAGTTCAGAGATGTATCACCCCCTTCTTTAACTTAGAAGCTGGGACATTTATTTTTTAATGTAGCTGTGGCATATATTAGTAGACTGTGAAACCTGAACGCAAGCATTGTCCCATGATTGTTTGCTGATAAAGTGTTAATGTGATCCTTAGCACAGTGTGGGTCTGTGACAAGTGGTGTCCTCCAGACAACTACTATGTATAGCTGGGATTAGCAGTGGAATCCTTCCCAGTCATCAGACTGGATTCTGCCACCATGTTTTTGGAAAAGTACTTAACCATATGGATACAAGCTGTGTTGGTTGAGATCTGTTTTGACTACCAGAATACTTCAGAACTTGAAGAACTGTGCCAGATCTGTGTGCCCAACAAAGCTGAAGGAGGGAAATTACTAAATTTTACCAACCCCAGTTTTCCCTGAATCTTTTGCAGAGTGTACAGATGACATCTTAACTCAGTTTTGTGAAGAGGTAAAATAAAGAATACACAGAAGTTGAGATCATGCCCCAGACTTCTTAATTTGTATGTGGGCAGTTCTGCCCATGAATGCTTTAACAGCCTTTGTTTGTCAATTTTCTGTAATCTGTCTGACTGCAAGGGGATGGTGTATGCTATATTAAACACCCTACACACTCTACTTGTAAATGCAGAGTTTAAAAGCAGTGGCCACCAATCATTCATAGAGCTACTAGCCCTGTGTCATAAGATAATAAATACACTTGTTTGAAGAAAGGTATACCTTCTCAGTTCCCAAAGCATACCAATAAAACTGCCTCTAACGTTGTAAGCCAATAGTCACAGAAAAAACTGCTAAAAAGCATTGAAACATAATGGAATCAAAAAGCCAGCGTGAATCTGTGAAACATCACAGATATTTTGCTTATTATTTGTTTGACTTATTTAATGGTAATACATAGTTCCTGACAAATGCTTTTCCTGAATCTTGCTTAGACTTCCAGATAAGGTAGAATAAATATGCCTGAAAACACCATCACAAACAAAAGAGCCCTTTAGGAAGGACAACCCATTGGTTCTATTATGTTTTCGTTATTTTGGCATTGATTAGAATAACAAGTGCTATGTGAAGTTTGGTGATACCTTCACATTTAGATAAAAAGCAGTGCATAATTCCTGCAAAGGTATGTATTGTTCTAGACAGCAAAGCAGAATATATAAAGATGGTACTTGTTAAAATGTAAGAGCTTTTGAATTGAAGATTTTAGATGCTTTATCTTTTGATTACTTTAATAACATTACCCTAGCCAAACAATTATACACAGCATTTTTTCATTCTTCTTTCTTCAAAAGATTTCTACTGCAAAATTTTTGGACTATTGGACTAATTGATAATAAAAATTGTTTTGTGAAAGTGGAAAACAGAATGATTAACTGTTTTCATGATATCCAGCTAAAACTAAAATAGATTTTATAGTAAGCGTTTAATTCCTCAGAAATATTTGTATCTTTCAGCAGCAGTATGTGATACTTGAGATGCACCCAATAACTTGTAGGAGATTGAGGTTTGAGTTACAGAAGAGGCATGATACCAAAGTCTTCTTGATATCTGGACCTCACTGTTCATGAATGCATGCATAACATGTTCTCAGGTGTGCTTACTAGATCATGAGTCCTGGTGAAAGCAAAAAGGACGCAGATTTTCTTTTCTGTTGAGCAAAGTAGAAGGACAAGAGGTTTGTCCAGGTCATCTTAAACTTCTAAATGCAAAGGTAAATTGTCCATCATAAATGACCTGATATGGTAAAGTAAATAATATCCATTTTTGTTTGGTAAAAGTTGTGACATTTAATAAATTATAATTCTAAAAATGGCATGGCAATATTATTGCAATTAATTGTATTTCCTTTTATGTTATCTTATTAAAAACATCAATTTATCAACTAATTTCATTTTCAATTTAGTATAACCAATGATTTTTAACACTAACATCAAAAGTCATTGATCTTGAGAAGTACCATGCAATAGCCATTATTAGTTAAGTACTGTTTTGAAACCAGCTTGAAATTTTATAACATATTTTGGAGTGCCATGAATAATCATAGAATCATAGAATAGTTAGGGTTGAAAAGGACCTGAAGATCTTCTGTTTCCAGCTCCCCTGCCATGGACAGGGACACCTGCCACTAAACCATGTCACTCAAGGCTCTGTCCAACCTGGTCTTGAACACCACCAGGGATGGAGCATTCACAACTTCATGATAATACTTAATTCCTAATTTGTTGGAGTAATGTTTTGGTTTTCTTGCTTCTGGTTTTGTTTTTATGTTTGGGTTTTCTTTTTTTCATCTAAGTTATAGCTGCAGTGTTTTAGAAGTTCAGCAGAGGAAAAGTGATGGAGCTTACATTCACTACTGTATTTAGAATTCACTATTAAATTGGAATGTTTGTAAAGATGGGTCTAAATTGCAAAACTTAAAATAGCCTCTATCAGAGTGTGCTGATAAAGATACATCCAAAATTTGTAAACATGGAAGATGTAAGAGTATTACATTCAGAACTCTGAAGAAACCTTTTCTGGTTTTAAAAGCTTCAAATGGAAATATCCAAAGGCAATGAAGTGGAAGACATTTTGGATTACAAGTTCATAGACAGAAAATTTTTACTGCAACATATAAATTATCTATTTATGTTTTACTTCTGACAGAAAACTTAGTCTCTTGAATACTGAAAATTCATGAAGAAAATTTATAATTTTGAATATTTTTTTTCTCTTAGGAAAGTCAATTTGAAGTATTTTGTTGAAGTCACCTGATGTTAATCTAAAAATCTATAATTGATCGAAACAATATCTCATTGTGCGAATGGGAAAAACAAGGGCCCGGGAAGGCTTAAATTACTGTTGTACCATTTTGCCTCTCTACCTGTGGTATTTCAGTCAAATAGTTTACAAAAATTCTAAATTGATTTCATAGCTTCATAAGATCTCCTTTTCACATCCCCCTATTTAAGATTTCTTCTACATTTTAAACAGGACAGCCTTCATTTACCATGACAATAGTTTGCATTTGCTGTTATAAAGGCCCTTTTAAAAATTAAGACAAATTTTTTTTTCAATTTCCACACATTTTTTGTTGTTTATCTTTCATTCACAAATTCTTATCAAAGTTGCTGAAAGAAATACGTCAGTCCACAGTGGATAAACCAGTTGAAAAAGAATATCTGAGCTATAGATCCATTATTAAATATAATTAATTCAGTAGTTATGCTTTGTGGATTTTTCGGCATCTAATTTACAACTCACCTACTTACATGTGCACTGAAATACCTATTCATATCAGCATTTTGCTTGAAGACAAACAATAAAGACTACACACCCACTACCCTGCTTTTCCTTTTTTTTAATGGAATGGAGTCGTGATTTGGAAATCTTTACAGTGCATTACTGTATTGTAATTAGAATTACAGGGCAAATCACAAGGTATAGTTTTCACCGTAGCCTCAAACTATGCCACTGTAATCAACTAGACTACTTCTGTCAGATCCAGAAACACTTGCTATGCAGAAATAGTGAGAAGATTTACATGCCAATACCCAAAATTTATGTTAAGCACTACCTGCTTCATTGCAGAACTGCTGGTTTAGTGAAAGCAGAGGTAAAAAAAACAAACAAATTCCTTTGCCATGTTTAACATGAGCAAGACCTAACTTTTTATTTTTTCCCCATGCTGACATTGGAAGGCTTTTCTTCACTTTAATGTTCCTTTGTAGACTGAGGCTATGATAACTGCTGCAATAGGGAATGCTGAATCTGCAGAGTATCACAAATAACCTTCTCAAAATGTTTTGCTCCCTTTTTGCCAGGCTGTGTAGACGTGTCCCAGAGAAACAAACGTGGGAGGAGGTATGGAAGCATTTGGTCGTTGTATATATGCCTTTTACTTTCTGAAAAACAAACACTTCATTGCATCTTCTGATCCTTACAACAACAGAAATTGCTGATAGTGTCTCTTGCAATCATTGGTATTAATGTATGACCTTCTTTACATTAGAAACCTCTGCTTTCTTGTAAAGTGCACAGCTGTGTGACCAAAACACTGACATTTAAAACATGTTAATGTGAGGTGGGAGAAAACATGGTTTAATTCTAAACCACTAATGTCCAATTTTAATCTGATTTAGAGTATTGGATGTGATTAAAACTGATTATAAATGAAAAGTATCTACTTCATTCAATCTACTTAATGTTTTTAACCTCTATATTACAGGATTTGTACTTTTCAACAGTACCCCATTTTAAGTCTTAACAAAGGGCTTCCATAAATCATCTTTCATACCTTTGGTTGCTCAAATAAGAAAAGAAATGACAAGTTGCCATTTGTCAAAAGAATCTTAGGTTCAGAGATATCATTTGCTCATTTTACTTATATTCTACATATAAGTTTGTGTGACAATCTTCCTCTTTTATTTGCCCTTTGTCACAGGGGAAAATAAAAGACAAGGATAAAAGGAATCAAGCTGGCAGCTATTTTTAGCTGTTCATAAATGGTTTAGAATCAGGCTGTTCTTTCTGTGCTCAGGGCCATAGAAAAGAGGGCGACACATCTGGTTGTGGCTCGCTTGTTTTAAGGGCTGCCCTATGCAGAATGTGAGCTGACAACACCTTAGTGGAAGATCGGAAAAGCAGAACAGAAGTCTAGCTTGACTTTCTCTGTCATTTATTTTCTTTCATGAGGACTATTAAGAGCCTGATGGCAAAGCACTGAATTCCACAGCTGTAGGTCTTCAAAGACTTCTTAACTTCAATCAAGGAACTATTAGTCATTCAGACTCTTCATTCACTCTTTAGTAAATAACAGATACAACAAATTTTGTCCCCCATGAAATACATAATCTCTTCAAAGAAAGTAGCTCAAACTTCAGAATTTCAGCCTCTGTTGTTAGAGAAAGTATGGCATATCTTTTGGGTTTTCTACCATGTCCACTTTCAACAGTTAAACATCTGACTTTATCCTCCATGTCATGGCAGTTGCAGACTGCCTTATTCCTCTGCTATCTACTTTCAGAATTCCCAAAGCAAAATTCAGGCTTTGATTTATAATATCTTTCACTATAGAAAATACAGTTTTTACCCTGTAATTCAATGCTTTAATTTTTTCCTCAGAATCTTGTCTCTTGACTAGGATCCAAATTCTTCTGAAGACTGAGATACATCTTTGTTCCAACTTTGAAGTTGGTAAATCTTTTCACTTGTGTCATCATACAATCTTTGAAGTCCAAAGGGCAAAGAATCAGCAAAATAAAAGGAATTTTCTGTTTTTCAAGATATGAAAATTAATGTGTGTATATATTCGCTAATACTGTTTTAATATATGCAGAAGAGTAGAAAAAAACTTTCTGTCTTTGGAAAAACAACAGGTAAATCAGGCATGTCAGTGGGCAGGTGTCTGGTATGCCTGGAGGGGACAGTTTAAAAAAAATCTCAGATAATTTCCTTAGACCCCCATAAGGGGCAGATTCTTTGTATGTGTTGTCCCCCAGAGAGATTCACATGCTCATAGCTGCTGGAAGCTAAAGTCATCATCCATGGCTGACTACTTCTCAGGTATGCTAAATATATGTTGAATTTTCAGTGCTTGAAAAGCAGGTGCTTCTCAAACAGATACCTGGTACATTTGTTTAGAGGCAGATGAATCAATAAGACAGTGCCTCTTGGGCAGCAAACTATGCTGACCTGCTTGAAAAGGAGGTCACTGTCAAGAGTGCCTCCAAGGTGTAGTCTGTTCAGCCAGCATGCACACCAACTTCAGAAGTTGATGGCGTGGCAAGGTTGTTTTAAAATGAGCTACTAGGCATGTAACTTGACTGAGGACTGCAAGGGGGAAACTTGTTCACACAACCAGTCTAGTCAGTCTATCTTAAAGGTCACATAGGCTGTATAATAACAAAGGGCTCATCACTAGACTGTATAATTCCTTTCCATTTTGCTCTCTTATTTATTTTGCCTGCTTTACCCTTTCTTCTCTCTGTTTCACAATCTTTTCCCCACAGTGAATCACAGCCTGAGCTTAGATAATCTAAAATAAATCCCCAAGGAGGAAATAACTGTTTTCTATAGTTTAAATATACTCTTTCTTCAATGCACTGTGCAGAATTGGTGAAGCCCCAGTACCAATGGAAAAACCTCTGGGCTGATTGTTCTGCCACTTGTGCTCATTTCCTCCTGGCAGAGGAAATAAGCACAGCAGAACTCAGGGCATGTGTCTCTCTCCTCCATACAGTTAAGTGGTATGTCTGGGGACAGTGGATTGACAGAGGGGTATATAAATTGGCCCTGTGACTGTAGGACTATCCGATGTTTGACTTCAAGCCTGCATTTTCTCAGGGAAGTTATCTATCTTAAGTGGAGCGCAGGAACTGGGGCAAGATCAGTGTTACAATTTACTCTTGGCAAAGATAGGGCAAAGAAGCATAACATATGACACGGTTCTCCTTGGCAGATGGCAAGCTGACATTTTACATTAGGGAATCAGTAACTACACTGCATTAAACCTAATCTTCTTGTGAAAGAGTTACTATGTCTGCACCCAGTGAAATGCAAAGCAGTGACCGCTACACCCACATTCAAAATAGAATAATTCAGAACTCCACGTCTGGGACAGAAAATCCGTCAGTTTTGCAGAGCTCATGTTTGCTTTTTCCAGATTTCTTCCACGGGTTGATACGGTTACCATTCAATGGAAGAAGTTACTCAAGAGGCAGGTGAGAAGCGTGTTGCTCTATCTGCCCTTCATGTATTGCTAGGTCCACTTTTTTGGTACGATGCCAACACTGTGTGGGCTCTGCTCCCAGCAGGATGGCAGCTCACCTAACCAGAAGCCAAAACTGGTTGTGACAGGTAGTTCCTACATGACAGGTGTTTTTGACAAATCCATGCTTCAAAAATAAAACACCATTACGAGATGATGGAATATAGAGTAGACTTGCATATGCAGAAGCATAGATACCAAAGCATGTCTATCTTCTGTATCATTCTTTTTCTCTGATGCATTCGGTCACTCTCCCTCTAAGTATTGGCCTGAATATAAACATTTTTTTCACTTTCAGTGGGTTATAAAGGTTCACAAAAAACAGCAAGTCAAAAATTCTTGTGGTTACTGACTTGAAAATGTTAAGATAATATTGTCCGACTGGAAATTACTTGGATTAATTCCTTGCTATGTATGGTTTTAGCATGTTTATTTTATAACCAAGGCACTTGGTTTAAAAAGTTAAGTCTTTCAGTACAGAAGTTAAATATGCATTTATTTTCATCTTTATCTACCCCCAGAAGCTACTAAACAGAAGATATGTATTACAAACTCAATAGGAAGAGGATCCAACCAGCTGCTCAGCAGAGAATTTCTTAAAACAAAAAATCATTTAAATAAAATTCTGATAACAATTTTAATTCTGCAATCTTATGATTTTATTCAGACATATTGTGTTATATGCCATTTGTCAGAAATACTTTGTAAGAGCAGAAGACTATATAGATGCCACTCTTTGACCTGAGCTGCAAAAACTTTGTATATTATTCTCCTACATGCTTGTATTCTGCATGACTGGATTAATGAATACAAGAATAATAGGCCTCCAAGGTGATTTACATGCATTGATTAAATGTCATCATTGAAATGCAGTAGGTTCTATTGCTGCAGATGCTGGAAACAAAGACAGTGGGATTTTAACCATTGGTTAAACAAGTTACTTATTACTTCTTTTTAGCATATAATTACATTTTCTTGTTTTACCGAGAGGACACTCAAATAATAAAACCTTTGGAAAGTTGTACATAAATTTATTTAATTTTCAAATTGCAAGATATGTTGTTCATTCTTGTACTGTATGCTAATGTGTAGAGTACAGTAAAGATGGGGAAAACACTTTTGTAACTGAAATAAAATTCAAAATGTTCATGGGATAGCAAGTGATTGATACCAAAGGAAATAATATTAAACTTGCCTCAGTGTAACTTAATAGAGACACTGTAAAAGTGAATTAAATTTTTACCTCTTCAAAATATTTAAAAAATGTGATTTGGGCATGATGATTGTTCAATTAAACCTCAGTGAAAAAGTTACTTTTCTGTCTTTATCAGTATGTATCAAATATCCATCCTAACCACCACAACAACGCATCTAATAGCAAGATCTCCCAGGAGACTAAGTAGTCCATGACTGGCAAAGCTCCCTTCACAGCAAATAAAAAAGCCTGAAAAAAACAGTGACCCAAAACACACTGCATGCTTTAATATGGTGTTTCCCCCAAGTCCCAAACTATGTGTAGCACATCATATGTTGTATTACCCACATGTGATGTGTTAAATACAAGTTAAGTAGGTCTGCACAGTTACGGTCAGACAAAACCCAATTGGCTAGTAAAAGCAATTAATAACTATGGGACAATACTGTGTTGATATGAATCATTTATGCAAAGTCAAAGTGATGATTCATTCAAGTATATTTGACAGGATGAAGCTTTGGAATATATAAAGATATATATACATGCATATGCTATTTATGTTTTTTTTCTAATAGGCACAATTTATCATGTACTAACTCAGCAAGGTATTTTTCCCAGCTCCCCATCCTGACTAAATCAGACATTATGAAATTTTAATAGATTCTTCCTGTTACTACAACTACCTTGTTTTGATTGAAGGCCAAAAGATGATATGTCACATCACAAGTAGTAATAATAAAGAATATGTAATAGCTAACACATTCAGGGAATTGAGCTAGGTAAGTAATAAGTATAAAAGGAGACATATCAGATATCTGTGAACCATCAGAGAAAAAGGTGGTAAAAATCTAAGTACTTGTAGACAGGAAAAATAACATATTTGTTCTGAGAAGATTAGTTTAACCAGGATTTAAGATTGAGGTAGCAGATGTGCACAAAAGGAAACGTACGCAACACCATTAAAAAACAAATAAACAAACAAAAACCTTAAGGCTGGATTGTTAAGAATTTGTGTATTGTTAAAGATTTACTCTCCAGCTTGATAGCTGATTAGTGACTCTTTTCAACAACTTATTATGTTGATGCATGTATGCACTACTCCACATTGTAACAGTACACCAACCTTAGGGAGGGAGGGGGGCTGAAAAGTATCTTCATGGATCAGTATTATACAAGTTATTTCTTACTCCAAAAATCATTCTTTCTCATGTTATTTTCCAGCTCCTGGTGTTTCTGAGTGATTTTTCTGTTTTGTGCTGTGGTGATGAATGCCAGTAAGAGCACAGACTTGGATAGTCACATCTCCTGTAATGCCTGGTCTTTACCTCCTTCAGGGTCAGGAAGGTGCCATGATCCCCAGTTATGAGAAAATACTCGGATGGAGAAGTAAACATTACCAAATCTGACATTCACTTTTAGTGCCATAAAAATTATTTGGGGGGATAATGGGAAAAAGACAGATGGTTTATAAAGACATCAAATAGTTAATTTCCAGTTGTTCAGAAAAGAAAGAGGTTCCCTGAGGCTTATACTGCATCTTGGTATTTATTGAACTTTAAGCTACAACCACCAGGCTGGTTAATAACAATTCATGCAGCTGTCAATCTTTTTGACCAATGTCATCAATATTTCACGCTGCCAAATAACAACAATTAAGAACCAGGACTGGAAGAAGCACTCAGGGCAAAAGTGTTTCTGCCACTATAATGAAATTGACGGTGTAGGACAGACATTTCCAATGGGTGTTCAGGGAAAGGTTTTGCTGTGATTTTCTTTTCAAAACAGTATGAATCAGTGTCTTTTATCACGCACTCAAAGCATTCACACACTGGACAAATTTCACAATCTTAACTCATAAAACTCAAATGTATTTTTTTGCATGCACATTAGTTAGGTAAAGTAGAATTTTAATCTGAGAGCAATGCCTAGATTTTTATTATGAGCAAAATTTTTCAAGTGTGAATTAAGCATTTACATTTTGGTAAATTCTTACTCTCAGCACTAGCTGAGACACCTGCTCCCAACCCAAATGAGTAAAAGCAACCAACTTTTTAAAATTCTTTTTCAAAAACTTCATTTAAATGTTCATATTTCACATTAAGAAGATCATACGAACAGTTCTGCTTCCAATCATAATCATAGACATAAAATATTTGATGGTTATGAGCAATATCTGACAAAAAAAGTTACAAAGGAAAAAAGGACCTATGCTCTTCCCATATTAAAACAATTAAGCTTTTATTTTAAGTATTTATTTTAATCATTTTATTCAACTAAAGATACAAAACCCATATTTATCTAACAGTTTTTAAAGGGACATTTTTAGAGGACATTTATGTGTATGTATGTCCTAACTCTAGGTAGGTAAGACTATCCTAATAACTAAACTTACCCAGGATCAGGAAACATCATCAATTTTATTTTAAAGTTATGCAAGTTTACCACAATTTTTAAACTGTGTTAATTTACATTTCTTCAAGCCCACTCTTCACATTTCTCGGATGTTTCCTATGTCCAACATATGTTTTTGTATTTCTCCTGAGCTGTAACATGAATTTTATGAAAAGGATCAGATAAGTTTGAAACAGTAGCTGTAATATCTGTTTTGGTATTTGTTTCCTTTGCAAAGACCCCCAGCACAGCTCTTTTAGATCACATGCATTTTATTTGATGCCATTGAATTAAAATAAAGGTAAAATCTCCAAGTAAATGTCAAAGTGCATACCAGCAGTCAACTTACACTAATTCACAGGACTGCAAACAATTTTGCAACTTCATTGTGCTTTTAAAGGTGTAATATAAATCCCTATGTCATACAGGCTTATGGTATATTCTGCAATAGCTTTCTTACAGCACTCAAGGACTCCTAATCTTTTGACCTGCTGAAACAAATGGAAGAGCTTTAATAAAAAATAGTTAATTAGACCACAGAATATACATATCTTTTTAAGCGAAGAAGAACAACAAGCAAACAAACAAAAAAACACAAAACAAACAGAAAAATGATTAAGAACTCCACAAGTGCCTGGAAACACCATGTAATGAAAATAAGTGAAATGAGAGACATTTTGAATTGTAGACTTGCATGAGCATTAATTTTTAGATTAAGTATTTATGTTACATACAGACAAAAAAGTCACAGCAAATCTGAAGACCCTTTCTTGATCCCAGATAAAAAAACCTGCAACCGAGAGAGTTCACTGAATAGGCATCTGTCCCATAAGGATCACTTAGATAATACTGGTAGTGTAGCAAAAGTAGTAGTATTTGTAATAATAATGTTTATATGCATTGCGCTTAAGCATTACATGGCTGTTTACAAACAGGTCAAATAAGTCAGAGTTGTAAATGGAAAACTAACAGCAGAACAGAATGTGATTTTACAAGATTTCCAATAAGGATTTGCATATTACAGATGTTAAACTCCTAATTTTACTGCTGTTTCATTATTTTTCGGTTTCTACTACTGTGAAATAAAATATGAAATTACTAGAAAAATAAAGATTACTTACATAAGAAAGACCTTCCAAGGAAATCTTGCAGTAATAGTCATACTGATGATGTTTCTTTGCTAAATGTATAGAAAGACCTCATCTGGGACCTAGGATATACTCGTTAGTATATCACTACAAACATAGGCAAGATATTTGTAACTGTGCAGCAGAGAGAGAGATTTACCAGAAAGTCCAGCTTGAACTGGTTGATTTAAAGTAATGGGTCACCCTTATAATGGTGAGAATTGCTTATCCCCCAAGGGACAATACTTTATTCCCTTTTTGCTTTCTGCTGGCCTGTAGTTGTTTCATTAAACCTATTGATGTTTCTGTCCTCTCCATGGTTGCTAATCTTTTTTTCTCCTCCTATGTTTGTGTCTTGCTGACTTAAATACTTGGCTACTTGGCCTTTAACCTCTTATTAAAACTGTGGAAGTTTTCAGTGATAGGACTGAAATTTTGTTTGATTTTTTCCTTTACATTTTTTTATTTTGATTAACGTGCAGAATGGGGAATTTTGAAACTTTT
This sequence comes from Pezoporus wallicus, assembly GCF_028554395.1. Classification (NCBI taxonomy): domain Eukaryota; kingdom Metazoa; phylum Chordata; class Aves; order Psittaciformes; family Psittacidae; genus Pezoporus; species Pezoporus wallicus. Next base: position 106,198 of record NW_026643064.1, read on the forward strand.
GTTTGTTTGTTTTTTGAGAGGGACAATACAAATTCTGTCACATGGGAAAAAAGTTTTTTTTTTCTTCTGATTTTATTTTTTGTGGCTGAATAATACGCTGTGAATCTGATCTGTCATGAGGACAGAGCCTACATACAGATGCAGGATTATAATATGCAGAGGTCTGTAATTCTTACCAACCATTTTTGCAGTTTCAGAAAGACTTGAAAGAAAGTGGACTTTTTCCTTGCTGGGAGGAAGGACGGAAGCTTTTTCTTGTGGAAAATTATTTTAACTTGTGCTTTGTTGCTGAAATTTTCAATTTAAAGTAAATCTGCAGGAGTGACTGTTTCTAGTCTAGGCAAAGCGGAAAAATAGCAAATAATTATATGAAGTAAGAATTATGCCACTTATGTATCTCTCCTACTTGCAAGTTTGAAGCAAAAATTATTGTACTCAGGAATGAAGTTCTTTCTTTTTGATCTTTTCTCAATGTTTGCATATATGTATGGTTTAGCCCTGGCCATCAGCTCAGCCCCACAAAGACATTCACTTGTCCTCTGCCAGTGAGATGGAGGAGACAATAGGAAGAGTAAAAGTGAGAAAACTCATGGGTTGAGATAAAGACAGATTAACTGGTAAATCAAAAGCTGTGTATAAGCAGAATAAAATAAGGTATTAATTCACTACTTCCATCAGCTGTTAGGTGTTTATCCGTTTTGAGGAAAGTAGGACTCCATCATGCATAACAGTGACTTGGGAAGAGAAATGCAATCACTCTGAATGTCCCCCTTGCTCCTTCTTCCCCCAGCTTTTATTGCTGAGCACAATGTCATATGGTATGGAATATTCCTTTGGTCAGTTGAGGTCAGCTGTTCTGGTTGTGTCCCCTCCCAAACTCTTGTGTTCCCCTAGCCTACTCATTGGTGAGGTGGTGTGAGAAGCAGAAAAGGCCTTGATGCTGTGTAAGCACTTCTCAGCAAAGCTAAAACATCGGTCTGTTATCAGTACTGTTTTGGTCACAAATTCAAAACAGCACCCTACAGGCTGCTATGAAGAAAATCAACTCTACACCAGCCAAAAGCAGAACCATACAGAAATGTTTACTGGTTATGAAACTATGGGTCCTGACTCTTGAAAAATTTTTTCTCCTCTCCCATCTTTCAAATTTGAAGTACAAAAAACAAGGTTCCCTTATTATTTCCTAGCTGTCTGTGTGTTACTATATGCAGAGGGTGTAACTCTTCAAACATTGTGCTAAGAATCCAGTTGATAAATACTTTCTAGCTGATTTTATCTCTTAGGAAAGTAAACCATTAAAAAAGTTACTAGGTGCCCTAGGTGATCCTTAATATTGAATCCCTGTTTTCATGTTGAAATAAGTCAAGACAATCCAATACCGACAAGGGCAGATATGTTCCAAATTTGTAACATTGGATTTTGTTGCTTTTATTGAACAAGAAAATGGAGAAAGAACAAGAACACATGACAGGCTATAATACAGTTTAGGCTACAAAGCAAAGCTTTTTCACAAATAACACTATGAACATAGTGTGTTACTTGTATTTCTTCTTTGTCTACATGAAATACCAACATTTCAGGATCTCTTTTGGACTACCTTTAATCAAGAAAAGGCATAGGCATACTGCACAGCACATTAAACTGAACTGTTGGTGCATTGGGTTGACAATATAACTGATTTTCTCTCTGCGGTGGGAGTCCAAAATCTAAAACTTACCAACCAGCACTCCATAGAACATGTTTCCTACTAAATATTCTGGTATTGGTTGTGGGGCAGAAGAAGGATTCTCTATATGTGAAGAATCTCTTAGAAGATTAAAGGGAATTTGCCTGCAACAGAAATTAAGTCTTATCTTCTCATCGTGGAGGAGCCAGAGCTAGAGGAAAGGGACCCCAACAAATCATTTTTTGATACAGTAAAATGGAATGAGCTCAGCACTTGCAAAGAATCTTTCAAATACATATTCTTACTAAAGGTTTTAAGCTAAAAGCATTAGGTTTGAAAAATCCTTGGCTAAGAAATGTGCAGGGTGTAAAACATGTATATCTTCGCAAAAAGAAAATCTGCAAAAATAAACCCACTGGTTTATAATTATAAAAAGGAGCTGAGAGTTCTCATCTTTGCTTCATTTTCACCTAATGATCTCCTAGTGTTTTATGAAAGCAATCTGGAAAAGATTATTTCCTTGCTACAAGTAAAATACAGGCTAGTTTATATTTGCTTGGATTGGTTCAAATTTATAAATTATGCCAATAGCAAAGTAATCTATAAAAGCTAGATGACACTTTCTGGAAGAATAAGGAAAAAGAAAAAAAAACATTTAGGATTCCAGCAGTGTGGGTAATCCAGTGAAGGGTATTTTAGGGGAGTATAACTTTTAATTATTTCACATTTTATCTGATTGCCCCAAACGTTTCTCTGATAGGTATGCAAACCTGCTCCATTTGAAAAGTTTAGAAAACAGCCACTAGATATTCAGATTTTCAAGGGCTCAAGTCTTCCATAATTAAGATCTGAAGCTGCTGTCACTGAAATGATACTACCTTTAGTAGGAGCTTGATTATATTAGGAATTATCTAAGTTTGTTCAAGTTTTGTTTGTTTTTTGTTTGTTTTTTGGGGTTGTTGTTTTTTTTTAGTTTGTGGAAGCATTAGGAATTATTTAGTGGCAGGTCTTAGTTCTCTGCATTTCACGGCCATATCAGACCCCATCTCAGTAGTGCTGAAACAGTGAGGAAAGAAGCTCTTATAATTAAAAATAAAGACACAGACTTTTCTGGAGTGTCCAATTTGCAAAATAATACCCTCAGGTTGCAGGAAAATAGTGAGACTAGCAGACTGTACAGCACACTGTATAGTATAGTATGATGTCTCTAGTTAAGAAAGCAACTGAAGGATACAAAGTGAAGTGTAGAAGAACCTTTTGTCTCTTCCCAGTCACCAGGCTTGAAGTGAGCCAGCTCTCAGTCATAAGCTCCACTCTCTTCTGCTAAGTTTGTATGGTTAAGGAGGATCCTGATTCTCTGAAGTCAGTGGTTAATGTCCCATCAATATCAGCATACCTGAGATTCCATTTGTGCATTACAAATTCGTTTATGGGTCTGCATAATGCACTCAGAAATGAGAAATTTTCTGCCTTCTCAGAGTGTTTAAACTCACCTGGAGTAAAGCCATTGCATGCATTAACTTGTGTGGTTCAGTCTTCCCAGAGGAAAGTTCTATTAGACATTCATCTGTCAAATGAAGGATTCTTCCAGTACAGGTATCTTCTCATGATCAAGAAAACCACCTGCATGGACAAAGACAAAGACATGTTTACCAACTCAAATGAGACATAATGAAGACCTCAAATTGCTCTGAATAGTTGTTGCTGTCTAGACAGAATTGTTGAATGACATAGATGTCCTTCCTATGCTTAGCTTTTAAGGCCTATTTGGTACACTTAACTTTCAGCTAACATCTTCTGATAAAAGGATTCTTCGAAGTCTAAGTTGCCGCAGTTTTCTAGCACTTCCTCTCTTTACATATTTTGTGCTATTTTCTCCCACATCTGCCTGTTTCTTTGTCTGAGCTACGGCCTGGATCTGGACAGGCTGTTAGAGCTTAAGAATGGTCTGAAACCTTGATAATATGGAAAAATTTTTACAGGAGTTATTTCTTATTCAGTTGATGTAAGCAAATGGTTGTTTTCCTAGAAAGGACATTATCGTAATAAACCAATTCTTGATAATTCAAATTTTTACAAAGGCATCTCTTCTGGATGACCCTTTGGCTGCTGAATATTATAGTTAAGTTGGTACATGCTGTTAAAAATATTGCTCTATTTTGCCTTTAGCAATAGTGCAGCAAAATATTGCTCAGCATGAAAATGAAATGATAAAGATAATAATTGCAAGATATGCTACTGTATCTCCTGTTATTAAAATGAGTAACAAGAGAGGATTTGGAATGCATATACTTAATTATTTTGTCTGTCTATTGAGGAAATAGAGAACCAATGTAAAATAAAACCCCCCACCACAACCACAAAATCTGGTTTTATTTTATGAGATTAAAATAGTTTTTTTCTTTCAGGGCTTTTCCCATGAACTAAAGCTCTGTAATCCCAATTGGTATTTTAAAGTACTTTTAACAATTATTTAGACATAATTAACATATGCCACTGCAAAGACTAGGAGGGTTAATGTTATTATGGCTGGATTCTTCATATGTATCTCCTAAAAAATGGCTTTCCCTAGATATAGACACTGCATGAATTGTATCATCTACATGACAACATCAGCACTGCTGTCTTCCCATGCCATAGCTTCTGTTCCCATGCCATTTTGAGATAATGGTAAATCAAATACACAAACCAGAGATAAAATAAAATTCTTTAGAAAATAAGTACTTGATCATAACTTATATGCACCCAATCAGGTAAACTGACTAGTGCAGTGGTCCAGATATAATGAGGCAATTTAGGAAGAGTTTAAGAATAAAGTTAAAAGGCCTTTCTGCATTTACCCCTCTAGTTAATCAAACGTGATCACATCATAAAATTCTAGAGAAAAAATTACCGTGTTGTTTTATAAGAAATAGGAGCCTTGCCTGCTGAGCACATGCTGGAAAACTATTCCAGAAACTTACTCCTGCGACTTCTCCTTTCAGTTATTTCAAATAGAAACTATCTGCAAATGTATTTGTCCTGGTTTCAGCTGTAACGGTTTTTTCCTCCTTCCTGGTAGCTGATAGAGTGTTGTGTTTTGGCTTTAGTCTCAGAATAATGCTGATAGCACACCGATGTTTTAGTTGCTGCTAATAGCGCTTACCCTGATCAAGGACTTTTCAAGTCTCTCATGCTTTGCCAGTGAAGAGGAGCATGGGAAGCCCGGAGGAAGCAGAGACAGCACACCTGACCCCAGCTAGACAAAGGGTTATTCCATACTTCAGCATGTCTTGTCCAGTATAAAAACTCAGGGGAGTCACCCAGAAAGGCAGATCACTGCTTGTGTCAAGCTGGATATTGGTTGGCAGGTGGTGAGCAATTGTATTATGCATCACTGCTGCTTTTTTTTTTTTTTCTTTCTTTCCCCTTTTAATTTCATATTCTCTGCCCTTGTTGTTTCCTTATTAGTGGTAGTACTATTATATTGTACTTTAGTGATTGTACTGCTCTTATATCAACCCCTGGGGTTTAACATTCTTTTGGTTCTCCTCCCCATCCCACCGGGAGTGGGGAAGGAGGGAGGTGAGCAAACAGGTACATGGTGCTGAGCTACTGGCTCATTCTAAACCACAAAATATTTAACCACAGAGCTTAAGAACCTTTACAGGTATTGCCTGAAGGGATGCCTCTGTCTTCTAATTTGATATGTGTTGTATTTTATCCAAACAGCATTCATATTTATTATAAGCCTTTTAGGGACTCCAAATAGCATGTTTTAGATGAGCCTAGATTCAAGAAAATTAGATTTCTGAAGTGATTCTCTTACAGTATTCTTCAGGTGGAATAAATCATTTTATGAAAATTGGACTTATCAGGCCTTCTGGAATGTAGAAACTTACTTCTTCCGTAAGCCTTTCCACCTGCAGTACTGCTGCCAAGTGCCTCAGTGCTGGCTTTCCCCAGCACTCCAGAAGTCAGATACACTCAGTCTTTCTTAATGGTGGTAGGATATCCCAATACTACCAGATATCTCAACTTCAGCTGCTGTCAGAAGAAAATTCAGGGGGCTCATCTTGATGGACCATTGCTTTTTTAAATGAACCTTCCATAACATTTTATACATTAGCAGACTATACAATACACTCTATCTCTAGACTAAGTGGCATATACTCTTTATGCTCACCATATACATTCTGAAGGATATTTACGGCACTATTGTTAATCCAAATTCAGAGAATATTTTAATAAACAGTATTTCAAAGGAAACAGCTTTTTTTATGTCTTTATTTTATTCTGAAAATAAAACTGTGCATCAGGACTCACAAGAGAACTTGATACTCCATAGCATAAACAAATAAATAAAAATTCATTGGAAATCTTCATTGTCCCCTTCTTTGGCCCAAAAGCTTTTTGTCAAGTTTTGTTTTTCAAACATGGTTACTGTTACTAAACCACTGAAATTTTATAAATCAGTTGAGCTCACATCACTTTACCTGACAAAATGCATCACTGAGACCTCCTCTCACAGTTCCAATGACTCTGTGATATCTGCTCTGTGGGTCTTCATGAGCAACTTAAAAAGAGCTGCATATTGTTGTACTCTGATTTCATGTTCCAAAGTCATCCAGACTTTAAAATATTTTAAAGCTTCAATCAACAGAAATATCAGAGACATATTTTAATATGAAAATTTTTAAATAAATTGGGAAAGAAACCACTTATTGCCCTGACAGAGTACCATTCTTCTGGAGGTTCTACCAAACAGTAATAGGACATTGCAACTTTATGTGTTGTAAATATATTTTCAGCACATGTAACTCTCCTTGCCATCTATTATCTCCTAGCAGAGGCATCAACAGCCGAGCCTATTCCTTAATTATGTTACCGAATTTTAGTAGGTAATTTCTTTAGCTTACAACACAGGTTATGTAGCAATATATTTCTTTTATTAGTAGTGAAAGAAAAACCCACAGTAGTGGCCAAACCTTTTCAGCAAACATCTTTTAATTTACTTTAAACTGATTTAGGATCTAGGATTAAAATGTAATTCAAAGTGTAAGGGTCTTTATTCCACAGGGAACAATAACTAGTTAGTCAGTAAATCTAGAGTGTTAAATAAATATTGCTAGAAGGAACTTCAAAAGGCCATTTGTCTACCTCTTTGTCCTCAGGCAGGATCTTTATTATTGCCAACATATGTTTGCCTAATCCAACCTTAAAAGACCTGTCATGTCCTGGTTTCCAGTTCTGGAAATTCCAAAATTATAAATTAGGGTTACTACAAATTAGAGGATATTTTCTGCAGTGTGTGTTCTCAGACTTCTTTCTTGCAGTGTGTGACCCCTGAAACGTGTTCTACAGTGTTTATAATTTCTCTTAACCTTGTTTCTCATATTTTTCAGTTGCTACTAACTTTGCTAGAAGAAGGAATCAAGCCCTCGTGAGGTCCACTTTGATAAGGAAGTGGGTAAATTTTTGGAATTACTTGAGATTGTTTCATCATCCAGCGTAAAGCTAGAAACAAAAGAAAAGATTAAAGAAACAAAAGTCATCACAAAGACAATCAGGTGTTCTTTCCTCTAGGTACTTTTACTTTAGGTAGTGGGCTGAAGATAAACCACAAAATGAGTAAGTACTTACCTTCCTTTTTTCAACTTTATCTTTGCAGTTTACAATCCAGACACAACCAAGACTAAATTATTAGTTTGCTTCCAGAACTGTGGGGCTTTTTTTCAATAAAAGACGTTCTTTTAATATCTTAAATGTTTTGGAATGAAATTATTTCTGGTGACAAAGGTCAACATTATATGTAAACTAGCAAAATATCACTTTTAAAAAAACACAAATTTTAGAAAATTGATATGGAAGGGAGCTGGAAACATTAATTCATTCTCCCTGCTGAAGGGAGATCAGCTGTTCCGGTGTAATTTCTGACAGACTTTCCCACTTTATTTTAGAAAGTACCCATGTTAGAAAGTTCACAGCCTTCCTGAACAGGCTGCTTCCATGCATAGGTTTAGGAGTTTGTTCTGATGTCTAAGCTAAATCCTCTTTTTTGCATTTTAAATGAATTTCAATGTGGTGAGCTTATATTCTTTCATTTAGTATGAAATAAGTTTGTGTTTGGTGTTGGGAAGTCCATCAGGCTTGTGGTATGAGAGAGTTAAAAAAGGTACAGACTCATTTTGGCTGCTCAGATTAAAAATTAAAGGGTTCACTATACATTAACAAATAATTACACTACTTTTCATGAAGTCTAATAATTTATAGTGTACTTCTACTCTGCTTCATTTAAAGCCATGCAAAACTATGTGAGGGTTATTTGTGGATGAGCAGGTTAATTAGTCATGAGAGTGGAGGGTCTAGTAGTCCAACCCCAACCAATCTATTGATGACATCCACTAAATTTGCACCTGCATCTTGAACAGAGCACAGTCCAATGCCATATGGATGTTCCTTTTTTTAAGCAAGAGGAAGGAGCAAGGAGGATGGTTGCTGGATTTTTGAGTCCAAATCATTCCCTAAGTATGTCTGTGGGTATCACAACCCAGCCTTTGGTGTACAAGTGACTGGAGTCTGAGGGTGAATCTGAGCAGCTTCTACAGTTTCTCTAAAATGAGAAAACATCTTTCTTACCATGAAGAGTCAAATTCTACCTCCAGGAGGTAGGAATTTTAAAAGGAATTGGTCTTAGACAAAAGGTTTTAGAGCATTGTTCTTTTTTTGCAAAGGATGTTGTTCAGTGTTCTGCTGAGTGCCAGGAGTGATCTCCTTCCCAAAGAGTTCAGGTTTGGCCTGGCCCATAGCGTAACCACAATGCCATTATTGTGCAGAGACCAGCTCTGTGCAAGGAATCTCCTCAGTAACACCTAGGAGATTCTTTAAATGCCTGCAATAAAAGCTCATACTTTCAGTTTGTACTTGTTTACCAAGCTTGAGTAGTTCTACTTCATGTCAAGCCACCAAGGAAACATCAAAAATTAACACAAACTCTATGTAGTACCACCTAAGTGGGAAGCAGGGAATTACCTTCTCCCCTTATACCATGCTGTCCTTAAATTTTTTTGTCTGTCTTTATTGTGGGAGCATTCGTTTTTCATTAGAGAAGGATCTGACTACACATTCTTGGATGTCTGAAGCAACTCCAGATCTAGTCCTTTAGAAATGAGATTTGTTAGCCATTGATGACTCATAAAATAGGATCCTTGTTAATGGCAAGGGGTTAATGGCAAAATAATTCAATATAGTAAGAAACACATGAGATATAAACAATTACTATCAGACTCTCAAACCTTCTTCCATCTATCTCAGTGCTCCACTTATCACAATGTATGCTGTAAAGTGTCAGTCTGTTCAGTAGTGTTGTTGTTTTATCAGTGAAAAAATTAAAAATATCATGCAGTCCAGACCACAATAAACTTAATAATTTATTCCAATCTTTTTGCAGAGCCCTTTTAAAGGACAAAGAAGGAGGTTAAGTGGTGAAAATCAAAATATGGAAAATCAAAATATTGTCATTTTCATATCCTACATTTTCCTGCTCTATTAGTCCAGATAAACTGTAGGATCATCTAAATTATATCCCTAACAGTGATCACAGCAGGATAGGTAATGTGAGAACTGTAGTTTATTGGCAGAACCCAAGAAGAAAACACACATGCTACTCCAGGTAAAATCAAGGGGAGAACAAGATGGGCTCCTCTTAAACCCACCGTTAGTCAGCAAAAATGTCTGTATGGCAAAGAAATTTCTGCTGATAATTTAGGATGGAGTATCTTTATTATCCCATTATTATGCTGCAGTGATTATCCATTATTATGGGTATCACCAGATCATGATATATGGGTGCTTCCCAATCCATTTCAGGGCAGTGAAGTTATCCCAAATCACTTCTCTAGACAGTTCAGGCTGAAGTATTTGAGTTTGCAGACTCAAACACATGCTCTGAAGGCTAGCAATGACAGCTGATGATCTAGCTGTACTTTCACTGTTAACTTTGCAGTGCAGGGCCAGAAATCAGTGTCCGAAGTAAACAAGGCTTTTTTTGCTCTCCATCCTCCTCAGCAGGCTTTTCTACAGTAGGATGGACATATTTCTTTTATTGTTCTAGGTCCTCAATAGTATCAGTGGGCTCTCAGAGTTTTAAAGTTCCAGAACATTCCAATAAAGATTTACTTCTCCTTTTCCTTCCCAAATATTATATATGATTTATTAAAGTATGAGTTGCTTTGAAAATAATTTCAGACAAAAACAAAACAAAACAAAATCCACATTTTTAAAACATCATGAACTACATTATATTTTTGATCATGTTTTAACGTGTTTGTTTATATTATCTTTGGATAGCTTGTTTTCTTTTTCAAATGTTTTACAAGGACTCTCAGTATGTGCTATGTACTGCTGATGACGTTTATATTGGGTAAGAAAAGTTTGATAATAACATTCTTAATAATTGTCTGCTGTGGTATGGTACCACACTACATATTTCATTTTTTTAAATCAGCATTTACCTTCTGTTATATTTGCATATATATCTTTTGTAGTAAATGCTAATTGGAAATGTCAGAGTTTTCTTTCAATTCAATTAGCATAATTGCACATACAAAAGAGTGGAAATATCTTCTCATTTAAATAACATTTATTACGACTGCCCAAAATATCATTGTTGTTGGAGTTTCCTAGGTAACCTTAAGCATCCAGTATCAACTTACAGAACAGCTTGACATCTGAAAATTCCTACAAAGTTTCAACAACAATGGCTCCTTGATTTATTCCACTTTTTTTGTCTTTTACACAAAACAGATTGGAGAGTCTGATTTTCATAATTTTCTTCTTTAATTGTTTCATATTTCTGACTTTTTGCCATATGCTTTTTGGGGACTGAAAGTCTCGTTTGGGAAATGAAGTCCCTGATCCGCTACGCTTGCAGAGAAAGAGAACCAGTCCCCTGTGTGCTGACAGCAGAGCTGATGTTGGATGGATGTAGCTGCTGCTGGGCAATTTCTAGTTCTATCAAGTAGATCTGTCAGTGGAGTTTGCTTCAATCAAAAACACAGGATCTAAAGAAAGCAGTTGGTACTGGTATTTTCTGCCACACGTGAGTCAAGTAAAGAATGCATAAGCATGTTTTTCAGCAATGATATGTGAGGTAGGTAGGCTGTGAAACTCAGCTAAAGAGAGATGTACGAGACAACCTTTTTACTCAGTGGCATGCATTCTGCAGGCATCCTAAATGTCCTACTGTATTTTAGATAAGCCATTTCTATTCTGCCAAATTTCCTCACATATGGTGTTCAGAAAGAAATTCACAGGAACATACAAGAGGAAAGGATTATTTCAGGTACCATGGAAAGGCCACAGAACCTCATTTCCTGGGTAGTACTTACCTACTAGAAATTCAGATCTGCAATAAGATATCCAAAACTACAGCTGAACCATCAAAAGTTTTCTGTAATATTTCTAAATTCTGCACAGGCAGACCATGGGAACCAGAAAATAACCATGCTAAAACTTCCAAATTCTCTAAAGGGGCCTTTTTCAAAGATTTTTATATTTCTCCTTCCAAAAAGCACACATAATCTGCATTAACTCTAAAGAGAACAAAACCTTTGTATATTTGAGGGCACTTAATGAACAGGCATTCAGTCATGGGCATACATTCATAGGGAAACCTGATGGAATTGATGTAAGGGTTAAACCACAGTAAGAACTCAGAGTATTTTTTTGAGTAAAAACATATGTGGGTTGAGCCGTCTATTACTACATGGAGATATATTCATAAATAGAATCACTTAAGGTTCACAGCTATTTAATTCTGAATTTTTTTAAGTTAGCTTAATTCCCATGCTTCAAGCTTTTATAGAAGTTGCTGGAGCACATTAAAAGTACTATCAAATTAATATTTTTTTTTTATTCTAAGAACAAGCTAATCAAATCTTGCAATAACATTTTAATGTAAAATGTGAAAAATAATTTTTTTCTTATTTTTAATGAATATTTGTTTGTAAAAAGCATACAGTTTTGCAGAAAAGACTCTCCATTAAAAAATAAGCTTATGGAAGCTGATAAAATTTCATTCATGCTACTGAACTGTAATAAAAATTACATCTCTTTAGAGAGACCCGGAAATGATATACTCCAATATCTTATTAACATGAGTATTACCATGGAAAATATTGCAAGCTGTGCTATGACATTTCTTGAAAACTAACCCCATGTTCAGCACTGAATAGTGTGCTCTGTGGAACAACCCTGTTAGATGGGTTAACTGTCTGTTTTTTCCTAAAGCAAATGAATTACTGTCTTCAACAGAAGTAAATTTCAAAATAATTGAATTTATTTGCTTTTAAATATCACTTTGGAGTGTTACTAGAAAGACAGCCTATTTGTCAGTGTCAGTGTTGAGGTGGTTGTTCACCTTTGTGCAAGAAGAAATACTTCCAAGAGTAATCCATGGGCTACACAGTTGCTGTGGTATGGATTTCTTTTGCTCACCATTTGTAACTTGACAGTGCAGGTGGAACATGTTTTGAGTGCAATGGAAATGCTGCTCAAAGAATGCTTAAACTTTAAGATCTGTTTTCATGGGCATCTTAAGTAGTTTGCGAAAAATACTTCTATTAAAAAGTTCACACTGCATAGTCTTTTTCCATGATATTATAATAATACAGGGAAATTCCCTTCAACAAAAATGTATCTTAAGGGAAGGTGATTTACAGCTCTTTTATTTGTTGCTGTAGTTGAGAAAGGCAGAATGCATGGTTGCTACTGGTGTGACAGACCTGGAAAACAGAACATAACCTCTGGCTAAAGCTAGGTTGGCAAGGTCTGGGGCCTTATTTAATTTCAGCAAAATCACTCAGATTTTCTGCAGTGACTATATGGCTGTTAGGATAAGCCTTTCACCTGCAAATGAGACCTGGGCATGTTATGATTCAGTCCTTCTTGTACAACGCTAAGGACTTTGTGGGCTACACAAGTAATTGCCAGACCCTTCTGGCATGGTGGTTGCAAGATCAGATTGCCCTTTTATGTAACCTAGTGAAACAGAATTTGCAGCCTTGGGAAAAAAACCAAGAAAACGTGAAAGGCGATACAGAAACTCAACACTTGGAATGCTGAAGAATAGGTTAAATCCTGAAAACTCATGGGTTGGTAGGATGAGTAAGCAGTGGTTTGGGTTTTTTCCCCCCTTTTCCTCCTCAGTTAAACATTTCAGACATGTTTTGTAAGCCTACAATGTCTGGCTAAGCAGTTCACTAACCCTGTTCCCCCATTCTGCTTGTTATCAGTGATACTGTCTCCCGACTCATCAGGTTCAGAAACTATTACTGTTTCTGTATTTGCAACTTCTCTTTCCACTAAGCAGAAAAAAAAATGCTAGTGGTAAAATAAAATATTATCGAGAAGGGTGTCTCTAGATTGAGGGACATGCTCTGAAAAGGGTCAGGACTCTTCCCTGACCCATCCCACATGAGGAAGAGTGATGCTAAGCTGAATTGGGTACAGAAATCATTTGCATGGCTAGCAGTGATGCCCTTGGCAACGGGAGTGGGCCCAGTGAGAAAGAATAAACACTTGTCCAGTGTGGGAGGTAATCAGCTGATATTTCATCAGTATAATTTTCAATTCAACGTATTCAGAAAGAAATTAGTTACAAACACATGGCTATCATTAATCCAGGTTGGAAGGGACCTCAAAGTCTCTAGTCCAACCTCCTGCTCAAAGCTGGGTCATCTTTGACAGTGAAAAAGCAAAGAAACAAAATGCAAACATTAGGGAAAAGAAAGTCTAAATCAACACTGTACCCACTTCTTTCATAAAATTCATACTCCTTTTTTGAAATTTGCTGCAAAGCACCAAAATATATTTCCTCTAAATTTTGTCTCCCTGCATCAATTCCTCTAGTTTCTTTTATTTTGAAATCATCTGAAGTATCCTGCAGTGACTCCTCTCACTGGGAAAAAGGGCCTCCTCCTCCAGTTATAGCTACCTCCAGTTATAGCTACCTCCAGTTATAGGTACCTCATAGGATTTTCATGCTCAGAGCATCCCACATTCCAAGTTCAGTATAGCAGTGGGCATCAATTTCCAATTTGTCTACTGTGCTATGCCTACTGTGGTTATGTTGTGCTGCAAGAAGTGATACAAGGGATGTCTTCTTCACTGCCAGATGTATTTTTATGAACTGGACCCATCATAGCCAGCAAATCAGAAGTGTGACTAGGAATTTACTAAAATGGCATGGACAAAAGCATAAATAGGGATGCGGAGCTTCAGCAAGCTGACTTTTCTGACAGCTTAGATCTAAGAGCAATGATGGCACTCTTAAAGGAGTTATGGGTAGCTGGACCTCACCAGAAAATAGAGGAATACTGATCAGAGACTTGGTGCATTCCAGCAAAGAAGAGAGTGCTGTGTAATGACTGCTTTCATCCACAGTTTCCATGACCATTTCCTCATTTCTAAGTAGTGCTGCTCCCTCATCCGGTTCCTCTCAGGCTGTTGCTTTTCAGCCATACAGGATGTTTAATTTGTTTCCAGATCATTTACCCTCTCCCTGTTTCTGTAAGCACTACCAGCAGCCTTCTCACTCCTGGCAGTTGTGATCAGCCTGTGCTCCTGAGACAGAGCTCAGCTCTAGCCCTCACATGGAAGCTGTGTGCATAAAATTCTCACATCCACTCAAGCCCAGAGTTATGCAAGACCCTGAATACACCAGCAGTCTGAAGAGCATTAGTGGCCTCCCCCTTCTCCTAAACCATTCAGAAATTAAGGAAGAAGTGGTAAGGCAGTGGAGGAATATTATGTTAGCTACATAGGACTTTGTTTTATCTCTAACGGCTACAGAATGCTTAACAAGGTATGGTTGAAACAGGGTGTGACTGGTGTTAAGTGATTATATGGCTTCTGGATTATGACACTCAAGTTCAAAACAATTGTAATCTTAATCATCGCAACTGCCATTCACACCTAGGACAATACAGAAAACCAGGAAATTGCATGTTTTCTGTGGGAATTTATGAAAGCAGAGGAGGGAAGAATCAGACTTAGGTGCCTGTCATTTGACACGAGTGCCCATGAACAGCTCTTCATAATGCAGATGAAAAAACACCAAAGGTTTTTATTTAGTTGACCTGTATGTACTACCAAGTGACTTGTCAGTGACTTGATTTTGATACTGCATCCACTGAAGAAAAAATTTAATGGCATTTGTCATCCTTTCTATAGTAGAAAGACTTCTGACACTGCACTTTACAGAAGGTATGCTCCAAGTAAGTTTTGGTATAAAGCTAGTACAGTTGACCCCTTTAAACTCCCTTTCTTATTGTATTTGCTACTGAAGGAAAATTACTGATAATTATAAGGAGCTCATGCTACCTTTCCACTTTGAGTATTTCTTATTAACAAACCCCAACTATTATAACCCCTTCTGCACTGGTTTGTGATGTGAAAGGTGGCTGGAGTCAGGTTGTACCTTGGCACCTTTGTAGAAATCCAGTGGCATGTATTTCAGGTAACTGATTACTCTGACTCTATCTTGTGGGTATCATTTTCTGTTTGTTGCTTATGTTAAATCTAACCATCATCCTTTTATTCTACAGATAAAGGAATTGTCATTTTGTCACTATCAAATTTAAAACTTTGGTGGCTTTGACTTTAAAGTCCTACTTTACAATGCAGATTTCCCAAGAGAAAAAGGAAAGGATCACAGTCTCTCAGCATTAACCAAAATAGGAAGTGATATCTGTAACTATGGTATAAGCAATTCCCTGACAATTCAGGCTAATGAAGTTTTCTCTGTGAATTGCCACAGAGGCTTTTATGACAGAAGAGAGACCAGTAGTTCCACCACTGAAGTCCCTAACTATAAAAATGTGGTTTCTTAACAGTCTAAATTCAGAGCTTATTTAAGTGATAAAACCGAGTCAATGATCACAAGATCTGAATGTGTCTTTATAAGTTGCTAACAACTAAGTAAAAACCACTTCCCAAAAGCTTCAAGATTTAGTGAATAAAACATAAGTCATGTTACTCTTTTCTCACAGCACAAACTTTGGTATTGAGATACAAGCACTGACTGCAAAGTGGAGTTTGAACATGACTTTTTTCATCTTGTACTGCCAAACTTTGAATAGCATCAATGCCCAAAATCTATCACAAGTTAGGCTAGGAGAAACACATTTCTTTCAGTAGAATGAATTAAGATATTTGCTCTTGAGTGGATGGTCTTAGCTTTTCAATTTCATTATGGAGGCACAAAAATTCTCATATAAGTGCGAGTAAGTGATTCTTCATTTTCACCAATTTGCCCTTTAACTTGAATAAAAGTATCACTGCAGGGGTAGAGGAGAGGGGAGGGACAGAGAATATGCTCTTCTTTATTTCTAATTCTGACACTGGTTACAGCAGTATAAGTTGGCAGTTCTCTAGAAGTCTGTGGAGACAGACCAGGTTGTGTTTGTTAGTCTGGAAGAAGAATTACGTACTAATCTGCCTAAAGAAGCATATCAGATGCAATAAGACTGCAGGACTTGTTACAGCTGTGGAAAACCGAATATCATTAGCTTCCCCTCATTTATTTTACTGTTAGGCTTGCAGCACTTGTATCGAAGTGGCACTCCTGAATAAAACCAGTCTGCTTCTCTTATGTCCTGTATTGTACTGTGACATTATTAGCAAAAAAAATAAGATATAGGTTACCTTGGTAAAAGGGAACTGCCATTCACATTTTTCTACAGAAGAGAAAAAGGTCCTTTTGACAATTTATTTCTATGAATATATTTATTGTAAGGTGAAAGGTACAGATGGCTTATGAAAAGAGAGAATGGAAATGTCATTATCAGACACTTTTACACAGACTTTTAAATAGCAATTCTCCTAATATTTCTAATGGACATACAGAGCTCCCCATCCTTCCTGTTTCTTAGGACCATAGGCTAGATGTCATCTTTGACCTTCATTTCCTCTCATGTAAGTTTTCTCACTAAGATTGTCACAAAGTTATTTGCAGTACTCAGCTGATATATAGAGAACCTTTAGAAAACAGTGGTTTATACTTGTCCAGTATTTACCATATATACCAGTATGTCTTGTATGCAGTTTTTTTGTAGCTCACACTGTTTTGTGTAGCTCACAGGTTTTTTGATATTACCTATGAACTGCTGTTGAGTAACCGGAATTGAGACTGAAACTTTGCTTGTAGAATGAAGATTGAATGTTATCCAAAAGAAGCACTCAGTACCACGCAGGCAGATCTATTCAATCACTAAAAAGCAAATCCTCTTTTCTTAGCAATAAGAAGAGCAAACAGTAGTTGTAAAGACTGCTGTAATGAACCCATCAACAGGAATTTTGAATGCCTGGTCTAACAAAAGTGGAGCTGGTTTCTCCCCTGTCTACAACTTGTCCTGTTGTATATATTGTGCTTTTCTTTCACTTAACATCATGACAGGGCAATGATTCACAGTACAGTTAATGTTAATGGCAGAGTCCAGCACAAAAGGATGACAAATCTCACCTATGGGGCATCATCTCGAAATGCTGGTGAAGCAACCATTGTGCGTAGTATTCCTCATGGAGAATTCAGGGATAAAGCAGCAACTATCACTAATATACTATGATATAATATATTATACTATGATATACTATACTATACTGTAATGTAATGTAACAAAATATATATTGAAATAACATATTATATAATATATATTGAAATAAAGTAATATAATCCATGTCTCAGTAATAGCATCTAAGATCATGTGGTTTTAATATTTATCTTCAGCTATTCCTCATTCTTAAAATTGCATTTAAGCAGAGTCTTCAGGTTTTATAGAATAAAATCAGGATTTTAATTTTAATTGCACAGAAACAGGGTACTGACATTTTGATTCTCTATACAAATGAGTTTATGATTTGCCTTATAGAGCTCAAATAACTGTCTCCCTGTCTATACTTATTGCAAATTCTCAGGGTGTCCTCAGACTAATACTGTTTTTGTAGAAGATCATTTCCTGCAATCAATCACAGCACCTTTCATGAACCTACTTTGCCATTTATTAAGCACTAAACAAATGGTCTAAAGCATGCAAATGGCCGGTTTTAAGGCCAGTGCAGATAATTCAAAGCAAGATAATAAATTATCTTTGTGTCCTTTGACTATGTACATTATAATTAAAAGAATAACTATGGGCTAAGTGATGGGGTTAGTATAAAAATACAGGGTTAGTTTAGAAAAACAGTGGCAGACAGTGATAAACTTGGCTAACTTTGCTCCAAACATGTCATAGTGACTGTCAAGTTATGCCCTTTCACTTCCCTTAAGGAGGTTTCTCTAAAGGGCTTTGATCGTCTTCTGTCTCATTTTGTCTTTTATACATATAGCCACTAACAGAGGTTTTTGCAAAGACTAAAAGAAAAGGCTGACTGACATTTCTGAAAAACATGCAATTAGTGACACATTAGTGAGCTTTCAGATATAGAATCATAGAATAGTTAGGGTTGGAAAGGACCTTAAGATCATCTAGTTCCAACCCCCTGCCATGAGCAGGGACACCTCACACTAAATCATCTCACCCAAGGCTCTGTCCAGCCTGGCCTTGGTGTTCATCCTCCAGGGATGGAGCATTCACAACTTCCCTGGGCAGCCCATTCCAGTGCCTCACCACCCTCACATTAAAGAATTTCCTCCTTATATCCAGTCTAAACTTCCCCTGTTTAAGTTTTAACCCATTGCTCCATGTCCTGTCACTACAGTCCCTAATGAAGAGTCCCTCCCCAGCATCCCTATAGGCCCCCTTCAGATACTGGAAGGCTGCTATGAGGTCTCCACACAGCCTTCTCTTCTCCAGGCTGAACAGCCTCAACTTTCTCAGCCTGTCTTCATATGGGAGGTGCTCCAGTCCCCTGATCATCCTCGTGGCCCTCCTCTAGGCTTGTTCCAACAGTTCCATGTCCTTTTTATCTTGAGAACACCAGAACTGCACACAATACTCCAGGTGAGGTCTCACAAGAGCAGAGTAGAGGGGCAGGATCACCTCCTTCGACCTGCTGGTCACGCTCCTCTTGATGCAGCCCAGGATACGGTTGGCTTTCTGGGCTGTGAGCTCACACTGAAGCTGGCTCCTGTTCATTTCCTTATCGACCAACACCCCCAGGTCCTTCTGTGCAGGGCTGCTGTGAATCTCTTCTCTGCCCAACCTGTAGCTGTGCCTGGGATTGCTCTGGCCCAGGTGCAGGACCTTGCACTGGGCATGGTTAATGCAATCTGAAGCAGCTCTGCTTTTTATAAGCATTCAACAGAAGCTAGCCACTGGCAAGAGTATCAGCTTCCTTTGTTGTAGTTCATCAAATGGCTATGGATATCACAAAATTCTGTTTTAACTGAAAGTCTGTCACATATCTGTGGTGACAGGTGGCAAGGTTCAATCTGGCAGGCTTTAAATATACACCTAGGGAGAGAAAGTTCAGATCAGAGGGACTCACCATGCAAAGGTCATTATCTTGTGTATTAGTTACAGTGGAGTACTCCAGCTGTAGTAAGATGTTATTGGGTTTTCTTCCCTACAGTAGAACAATAGAGGTATTTTAAATGGTTATTGTACATGAGTTGTATGCACTGTGGTTGCATACTACCAGTGATAATTGTATTCACAATCAGTTGTCTTACTTCCATGTTTTAATGTGTGACAATGTTGAACAATATGATTTTGGTCTCACTTAAATGTACATGAAGTCAGTACAATTTTTCAGAGGAGCTGCTTGAATTATTAATACTGCTTTCCCCAAACCCCAGAGTCAAATTGGACCTAAGAATTTTTGGTGATGCTTTTGGGTAATATCAGCAGGTTGTCACAAGAGAGATATGCAAAATAGCTTTGTGTAATTTCTACTTTACATTTTCATGAGAAACGCAAATCTCAGACCAGTTTTGTAAGAAATTTCACGTGGATGATGAATATTTGGAGTAAATTGGCCAATTTATGGGTCTGAATAAAAATAATTTATTATGAAGGTTTGTGACATCTGGCAGTTCAACTAAGTTTTGCTTTGGGATGTTGGAACATGAGGTGAAATTCATAGACTGTAAATCTGTGAAAGCTCTGCATGAGAAAGAAAGATTTTACAATTGATAAAATTATCTCCTTTTTGAAACATAATCTTTGGGGTTTATTATTAAGAATGAATCTTCCAAATTGTCTATAAAATGAGCAGTGGACAGCACATTTAATGATAGAGACACAGGATCCATTAAATAGGAACATATTTGCTTGGTAAAATGAGTGATATATGCCATCATAAGGCTTAAATCCTTAGTACTGTGTGTCCTAGTAGGACAAGGGGTAACAGGTTTAAACCTAAACAGGGGAAGTTTAGATTAGATATAAGGAAGAAGTTCTTTACTGAGGGTGGTCAGGCACTGGAATGGGCTGCCCAGGGAAGTTGTGAATGCTCCGTCCTTGGAGGTGTTGAAGGCCAGGTTGGACAGAGCCTTGGGTGAGATGATTTAGTGTGAGGTGTCCCCACCCATACAGAGGATTGGAACTGGATGATACTAAGGTGCTTTCCAACCCTAACTGTTCTATGATTCTATGATTCTGCTACCTCTATAAATGTTTTCTTATTGTGTCCATAAACCAGGTTTACATAATGATTCACAATGACCAGGAATATTTTCAAAGCAGACTTAGGAAACATTAATGTAACATGTCCATAAATAGTGCACAAAAACAAAAAATTCTCTTTGTCAGCTTTTTGACTGTCACATCCTAAAATCATTCATGGACTAAACCTGGCAGTATCATTTAAGTCATCCACCTTGCCCCTAATAGAATCCTCAGCTTTCCCTAAACAATTCCTCGCAGATATTTCTCTTAACCGGCTGTCAGATATACCCAGTGAGAGACCTTGCACAGCATATACACACAACGTGTCCCAGCACTCATCTGTCCTTACAGCCAGAAATTATTTCCCAGTGTCTAAACAAAATCCAATCTCTCATCTACTTATACACTTGAGATCTCTTATTTGCTATTTCTCTAAATACTGCAACCCCAAACCATTTTAGGTGGCCTGCAATATATGCAATAAATCTTGTCACTAGGACACTGAGTGAATGATTACTGTTCTTTATGTACTAAAATGAAAATGCAAAGCTTGACATTTATGCCTGTTTCTGCTGTTTACCCACTGTTCCTTCATGGCTTCTAGCACTATTCCTTAATCATGGTTATCAGCCTGAAATGTGGCTACAGCTACAGTGATGTTCCTTACATATCCATGCTGTCACATACCTCGGAAGACCAGGACTTGTTATTTCTGACATAAGAGAATACTGCTAGAACAAAAAAAAAAAAAAAAGGCATAGCAGATATATCCTACAGAAGCTGCAGTCTTACTTACACTGGTGTGATTCTATTTTCAAAGTTTGTTTGTATAATTTCTGCCTTTAGGTGTTCTGTTCTGTTTTATTTGACACTTGTTTTTGAAGGTATGTGAAGTAGCAAATGTCCCCTGCTAGGGGTTATTAGCAAGAGAAACATATCTTTTATGATGGTTCCTAGACACAATTTTAATACACATAGTAGTAATTATATTTGGAAAATCATGTTCATTGCCAAGTTTCTGTGTGCTTAATATAATTAAAATTTGCAGTGTTTATCTTGTTTCACATACCTCTATACAAGAAACACTGTAGTTAGAGAATTTGCCATTTTGAAGTCGTATTGAATGATTTTAATCCAAAGCCTTGTAGCGTGTATCAGTAGGAAATCCAGTTGCCACAAAGCTATTACTGCTACGTCTACGAGAACCTATTCTGCAAGTTTCAAACACTGCCTTGCCCTGACAGACACCATGGAGTGATCAGCTATGAAGTAACTCTTAGCTCCCAAGATCCCTCTCTGAATTCATTGATAACCCCATGAAATACCGCAGTTTGACAGAGGCAAACATAATATTGAGGTTAATTTTTATTCATTCATTTAAAGCATTATCGTTTTCCTAACAAATTATACTAAAAAATAAACTTTCAATACCAAAAACTTTGCTTCTTTGCAGCTCTTAAATATGAAATGATGAAATAAAATTAAAAAAAAGGTATTTGTTAGTATGTTAGTATCTAGAAGTTCACCAATGAGCCCAGGCCTTTTGCAGTCCTAAGTATTGTTGTAAGGAAGAAATTCTGTGCAGTGCAAGGCAAAAGCAAACAGAAAATATCTTAAAATACTCTTTATGCTTCAACAGCACAATGTTCCAGCAGATATATGCTTGTGCCTCAAGAAACACCCCAACTCTCATCAAGTATCTCATTACCACAATTAAGGAGGCTTTGCCTTTCAGAAGTTAGAGTAATTCCAGAAGCTAACTTCATTAACCAGTCTATTTTGGTAAATTTGTGGTTTATGTACATGCAAAATAACTTTCAGTTTGTAAATCTCTACTCATAGCTGCTAAGTAGCCTATAAACAAATGCAGATTCTAGGATGAGACTCTAATAACCGAGTCTAATTTATCTTAAATCCCTGAAGTCCTACAGTACGTGTCAGATGCCCGGTAGGTGATTCACAGCTTGCTGACTAAAATGAAAAAGAATTGCTGGGTTACTGGAGCTAATAAATAACATTGCAGATTTCTGCCATTAAATGCTGCTGAAGTGTTAGAATGTACGAATGACAGAATCAGCTTTTTTAATTCTTTAATTCCAATGCACAGAGTTAATGATTTAACACCAACACCTCTGTCACAAGAAGACACCTTTCAATCCTGAAAAGCCTCATGGCTGATTGATCTGCTGCTAACTAGCCCTGGGCTGAATGGCACCACTGTTTTAAGAATGAAAAGGACTTCAGTGCAAGAAGTTAAAATAGTTGAAACATTGCGAGGGGTGGGAGGCAAACAATGTATTAAATAGTACATAGAAATGATGAGCTAATGATTCAATTGTTCCAAAAATATGTTTGATAGGACTAGGGAAAAGAAAAAATGGATACCTCACAGAGTGAAATCCAGGTATAGCAAAGTATGAGGTGAAATCAGAAAGGGACCAACAGCAGCATTAGCAAAGCACATTCTTCAGCCATTATACACAATTATTTCTTATTATAGAAAATGAGCAGTCTGTAAAAAGCACACAAGCCATTTGCATTTAGTACATTCTGCAAGATAAGAAATGACAATCATTTCTAGAAATCTTTCTAATGCAAACAAGTTTGCAAAAATAAATTTAACTGTCTAAATGTACTTTTTGCAAATACATAAAAAAACTGATAGCCATTTATTTCATTATTGTGCAGAAGAAATTCACCCCAAATCTTTTAAGAAAAACTTTACCTTCTCAATATTTTTGGCACTTTTGAATATTTTTATATGAAGAAGCAGATGAGAATTTTACTAATAGCTATATAAAAATGTTTATTGGATTAGACTGTAATCCTGCAATTTGTTTCTTTCAACTGCTAACATATTTTCTGTCTTCTTACAGAAGCACGTAATTTATTTAAACATTTTGCTAATCTATTTTTTTGCTGGGACTCAGAAGAATAGCTACCAAAGCATCCTACCTCCAGCTATTGGAGTTCTTGTGTGTTATATTGTAATATAAGAGATTGTACGTCATAGGAAAAAAAATTTCTCATATAAACAACAGATGTACAATAGATGTGTTCACTCTGAAAGAATCCATACAGCTGTATCAGGCTACAGCTTGTCCTTTCATTATGTAGAAAAGCAAAAGCCCAGATATTTCTTATATAACAGTACAATTTGCCACCACCACACCCCTAAGGAGTGGAGTTTCCTTAACATCTTGGACTACAGCCTGTCATTAAGATCTCTTTAGACTCTAAAATAATACAACAGTGAAATGAGAACTTTTTCATGTTGAAACATCTTTGATGATGAAAACTAATAACAAAGAGCTCATGCCTTTCCATAGAGGGTAGAATTATTCTTCAAAATCTTGACAGCATCCACTCCCACTTGGCATAGAGATGGAAGCTCTGTTATTGTCAGTGCTATAATCATATTATTTATAGACACTGTTTACAGATGAGGCAGCTGTGTGTGTAGTTCCCTATTTCAGCTGGAAGTGGAAGGCGCTGGGCACAATACTGTTCAATGCATCTAGCAAGCTTGGAGGCATGACTGGACTGCAGGAACCTACTGCCTCACCTAAACTTGATAAATAGAGAATTGAAGCATGAAGAATACAGAAGAGATTGGGAAGACAATGCATGCCTTTCAAATGCCACTCAATACATGTAGGTCCTTCAGAGTGTGACTGACACAGATGATGGTGCTTTGTTCCCTCCTTCATGGACTTTTCTCCATGGCACTTCCACCGTGTGCACCCACCCTTGAGCTTGTTTGCTTCTCCTTACTCAAGGTATTGCTAACTGCATCCTTTAACTTCATTCTTTACAGCACAGGGGGCTCTCCGCTATGATTTTTTTTTATTTTACAAACAAGCTTGTCTAAGTGGTTCTGCCACACCACCAGTTTCATCCTCTTTTCGAAGCATAGTCCTGTCATATCTGAGTACTCCTCAGCTATTTCTGTCCTTCTTTGCCCATTTTAAGAGCCAACAGAAGAGATGGTTGAGACCTCCTTGACTAACATAGACGCTACAAATATTCCAAGCTTAGGTACAAATTGGCATGGATGGTCCCCCAGCTGAGGTCAGGCATAAACTGATCATCTGGAGGTGTCTGCCACTGGAATGATTTCTTGTATCTCAGTATTTTACTTCCGAAAAAGCTGTGAAAGTTACCAAGCAAGGGGAAACAGTCTGCTGAAGTGCATATTTCTACTGTTACCACTTACAAAACTTTGCAGATTTACCACTTGTGTTATGTCAAATCAGTTCTTCCCATGTGAACACAGAACAAATGAACTATATCTTTACTGATTTTAAAAATAAGCTTAATTCCATTTATTATATCAGTTCTTGTATCTTGTGTTACTGAAGATTTCAAAAGACAATTCACTAAATCAGAAAGTCACCTAGGAGAGGAAAAGATTTTATTTTACAGTGCTACTGACAAGGGATTTAGATCAGCAGAAATATTTTGACAGAGCATCCTACTTCCCAACAAAGCTTTAAAGAACACCCTTTTACTAAAGAATACTTTCCTTCGATATAGGGGGGTTATATTCTACTTTCAAAGCCTAATCCATCAGTGCAGATTCTGAGACAATTTCTCAGGTCTTGTGGACTAAATCTTTCTGTAAACAATGTTTATGTAAATATGAAATAGTTCTGCTGTCACTGTTGGAAATCTAACAGAAGTAACAAGCATGGAGCAATTTTTCTTTTCCATGGAGGAAAGGAACTGTGGAATTAGATATTTCTAAACACTTGGTGGGTATATGTGTGAAATACTGTCCACTGCAGTCATCATGAAGAGCCATTCATTACTAAAGGCAAGCATGGCCGTGAATTTCCTAACTACCATTAACCTTTGAGTGAATTGCCTACATTTGGCTGAAAATACAGACCTTGATGGTAAGCCACAGGTCTCAGCTCCAGCATTTGTCCAGGACAAAGACAAGGGAGAAAACAGGGCTGAGTTCAGAAGCACTGAGTAACAGCAAGAGAAATTGTACCTTACATGTTTCGAAGAAGCCCGAAGCAGAACAGCATTGCTCCTTCCAGTGGAGGTCCATGCACCCCAGGCAGAAAGCAGTCCCTTGGCTGCAGCTAGTCAGATCTGAAAAACTGCAGTTTGACTTTTAGTCTACATTAATTCCAACTTTCCAAAGGTTTCTTCTAGCCAGCTACAAAGCTGAGCAATTTCCTTTGCTGCTACTTTTCTGCATGGTTGCCTGGATACTCAGTCTCCTTGAAGATCTCACTGATTAAAGTGCTGCTGCAATTTGGTGATTTGAAGACCCTGATCTGTCATCTAGATACAGAATTCCTTAGCAAAAAAGAAAAAGACTGATTTGTCAAGTGCCTACTTTAGCAAAATTACTTAGACATGGTTATACACAAGACAACT
Source organism: Pezoporus wallicus (assembly GCF_028554395.1). NCBI lineage: Eukaryota > Metazoa > Chordata > Aves > Psittaciformes > Psittacidae > Pezoporus > Pezoporus wallicus. The sequence continues at coordinate 131,845 of NW_026643064.1, forward strand.
TCATAAGTTATAGATTTTTCTCTTATATGATAAAGATACTATGTGCATAATGAAGTTCAGTGGTGTTAACTCATCATTTGTCCTATAGTGCAAAGCAGCACATTTTTTAGCACTTTTTATTCCTACACTATGATGTCTCACTCTTGCTTAATATGCAACTTTATGGCTGCTTCCAAAGCAGGTAGCAACCTTTTCCAGTGGGAAAACACCACAGGCCAACCAGCACATTTTGATCCTATTTTCTTAGGGCTGTCAGAAGTTACAATTTCAATATAATCTTTGGACAAAAGTTCCAACAAACACCCCAAATTGTAGCAAAATAGGATTTGAATTGTGTTTGCATCTTTTCAGATCATGCAGAGGTCAGAAACAGAAAAATTCTTTGTGGATGGTCAGTGCTTGTTGCCCACTTTGCTCTTCCCTAGAATTTCAATATGTTTAGTAGTAAAAACTACCAGAATTGGAATCCATTAATTAATAGACAGTATGCCATAAGTTTATCTAAAGCCTGCAGGAATTTAAAATCACATTAAATAAATAAATAAGCAAATAAATAAATAACAGTGAAAAAATAAATAAACAAATAAATAAATAACAGTAAATAGATAAATAAACACAGGCAAGAAAACGTATGATAAACATGAGATTTAAAAGTTGTCAGGAAATAGTTTCTGACAACACAAAAAATTTTCCTTCATGTCAGGGTGAGGGGAGAAGTATTTAGAAAAGGAAATCCAAGACAATCTATGAACATCAGATTGCCAATTTTACATTTAACTAAAATTTCTATCTCATATTTAGTAAATCTTTCCTGGCACAAATTTAGGAAAAATTATTAAATTACTGAGACAAAATTGGCCCTCATAAACAGAAATTAAAATATACTTAATAAATATTTCTGGTTAATTTACTTACAGCTTGATGTGAAGAACTTAACAACTTTTGTAATCTGGCTAGTCATCTAAACAGTATGATTTTGGAGGGGGATTATTGTCTTTGGAATACTGAGAACATTAAAGCCCTTGCCAGCAATGGTTAAAATTCTCTGAAGTCTTTATTTTTTTCTCCCTTACTTTTATAATTATCCATGACTTTTTGAAAGCCCTTGAATTTTGTTCCAGCATTCATTCAGCCATTTCTGGATTGCAGCAAGGCAAATAAAATGTCTTACCCATTTCAGTAAATTTTAAGGTATCTTCTTTACTCCTATGTAACTCAAAAATACAGAATTGTTACACATCAGAGCTTCCAAGGCCATCAGCTTACTATTCTTACTCAGCAACACTTAATGTTTGTGAATGATTTTAGTACATCACTGAGTAAACATAGACTTGAGGACATACAAAAAGATTTTCTTCAATGAAGTATTAATTTCCTTGTTTGGAACAATATAATATGACTATTATTTGCATTTAGAAATGCAGGTTCTGTTCCTTGCTTATTAATTTCCAGTATGTGAATTTTGTTTATTTTTATAGCTCTGACTTTTCCTCCCAAATAAGAGCAATTATGCAACATACCAAGTTGTGCAGAATGCCTAGCCTTATTTCCAGCACAGCAAGCAAATGAATAGGAGGGTAGTAGCAGTTGCCCCCCCATTGCAAAAGATGCAGAGACAATTACTACCTTTTCTGGAAAAAAGATTTTGCAGTTTTCCTCTCACAAGCCTGTTTATCCAAACATAAGGAGCACCAGTTCTTCTTCTCAGGTAGAGCAACAAGTAATAGAAATGAATAATTCCATAACACGTCAAGACAGCAAAGTGATAGAAGTCAGTTACTTGCTAGTTTCTTCGTTCGCCTTCAGATAATGTATAATAATAATCTTTTTTTAAGGCTAGACACAGTGATATGCTTATTTCTTTTACCAGTGTTGACAAGTGGAAACCTGAGTGCTGAAAGTCAGGCATCTAAATAAACTTGATTCCATGATTCCACCTGGTGTAAAAAGATACACAACTTTTCTTTAGTTGTGCAACTTTTCTTTAGCTACTCAAAGTCTTAGCAAGCTGTACTGTCAGTAAAATATTGGGAAAAATATGCATCCTTTTGTTTTTTTAGAAGAGAAGGAACATCTTTTTTTTTAATTCCAATTAACTGTACCACTGAGATTAATCTCAGGAAACGGTAGGCAAGAAGAAAACACAGCACTTAAAATGAAAAACTAAGCAATGCCATGTGACAAGTCTCCTGTAAATATGGAGTAGCATTTCCCATTTAGAGACCATTAGGAGATTTTAACACAGGTTGTTTGATTTCATAACCCAGGGTACAAAAAAAAGAAGTGGCTTGTGTTGGAAAAGAATAGCATAATAAAGTGAGTAAACAATCTCATTCTTATGGCACTGAGTGATTGGTCTTAATGAATCTTCAGTAAACTAAATATAGAAAGGTTCAAAGAGGATTAAATCTGCAGTAACTGAGGGTGTCTAAAAAGGTTATGAAATGAGCACAAAGTTTAATTAATTCAATAGATGAGGAACTGGTTAATAGCATAATTACTTGAATTTATTGCAGATATTTCATAATCTGTGTGAAATGAACAGTTTAACCCTGGTATTAGGGAGCTGCATGATTCACTCCTTTCTACTGAATAGATTATTCACTTAGTTATTAACAATTATTATATTCTTTATTATTATTACTGTGATTTTTTTAAGATATGTGTGCTTTGATTTACATCTCTCAAACACACCAAACCTCTTCTTTTATGAAGAAAAAATATGCAAATGATTTACTTTCTAGAAAAGCATACAATAACTGGGTGATGCTGAGTGTGAGGTTATTATTTCAGCTCTAACATCTGGTGAAGAATCCCTCTATACTTATACAGAAATGAGAATAACTTTAAGTTGTGCTACAGCTTTTCCTGCAGGGTAGCACAATTCAATTACCACAGAAAAGTAAAATAAAAATAACCTTTTAACTTAACAGAAAAAAAAAAAGTGGTATAACCATGTTCTCATGAACTATGCTTTACTGTAAATAGAGAAATATGCATGCAGCTATAAATCTCACATGCCACACAGTTTCTGGTTACTCTTACTTACTGACCATAGTAAACATCGTGATCTCACAGGCTCTTTAAGGCATACTATGACACTTTTGCTTCCTCTTAAATGCCTCCAGAGATTTTCAAAGTTACATTTCTGTTTGTATCTTTCCTTGTTTCAGTATTATATACAAATGCCTGGTTCAGATCAGGTTCTGTCATTGCTGTTAAGGCTGTAAAGATAGAAAAGGTATTTTTTTCCCCCGAAGATGTATCATAAGCAATAAATTAATCATGCCATGAGAATGAAGCCTGTTGTTGGACAGCATTTTATGCACTTACTGAAAGTTTTAGAAGTATTTTCTGGAGTTTTGCACACTTAGAATGCTACTAGTGAAGCCAGCATGGCTTCACTAGGGGGAAATCCTGCCTGACCAATTTGGTGGCCTTCTATGATGGGGCTACAGAACTGATGGACAGGGGTAGAGCAGTTGATGTCATCTACCTGGACTTGTGCAAAGCATTCGACACTGTCCCACACAACATCCTTGTCCCTAAATTGGAGCGACACCAATTTGATGGATGGACCACTCGGTGGATAAAGAACTGGCTGGATGGCCGCACACAAAGAGTTGTGGTCAATGGCTCAGTGTCCGTCTGGAGACCAGTAACAAGTGGTGTCCCTCAGGGATCGGTGTTGGGACCAGTCTTGTTTAACATCTTCGTTGCTGACATGGACAGTGGGATTGAGTGCGCCCTCAGCAAGTTTTCTGATGACACCAAGCTGTGTGGTTCGGTTGATACCCTGGAGGGAAGGAATGCCGTACAGAGGGACCTTGACATGCTTGTGAGGTGGGCTGATGCCAACCTCATGAAGTTTAACCATGCCAAGTGCAAGGTCCTACACGTGGGTTGGAGCAATCCCAGGCACAGCTACAGGTTGGGCAGAGAAGAGATTCAGAGCAGCCCTGCAGAGAAGGACTTGGGGGTGTTGGTTGATGAGAAAATGGACATGAGCTGGCAGTGTGCGCTTGCAGCCCAGAAAGCCAACCGTATACTGGGCTGCATCAAGAGGAGCGTGACCAGCAGGTCGAAGGACGTGATCCTGCCCCTTTACTCTGCTCTTGTGAGACCTCACCTGGAGCATTGTGTGCAGTTCTGGTGTCCTCAACATAAAAAGGACATGGAACTGTTGGAACAAGTCCAGAGAAGGGCCACAAGGATGATCAGGGGACTGGAACACCTCCCATATGAAGACAGGCTGAGGAATTTGGGGCTGTTCAGCCTGGAGAAGAGAAGGCTGCGTGGAGACCTCATAGCAGCCTTCCAGTATCTGAAGGGGGCCTATAGGGATGCTGGAGATGGACTCTTCATTAGACACTGTAGTGACAGGACAAGGGGTAATGGGTTAAAACTTAAACAGGGGAAGTTTAGATTGGATATAAGAAGGAAATTCTTTTGTGTTAGGGTGGTGAGGCACTGGAATGGGTTGCCCAGGGAGGCTGTGAATGCTCCATCCCTGGCAGTGTTCAAGACCAGGTTGGACGAGGCCTTGGGTGAGATGATTTAGCGTAAGGTGTCCCTGCTCGTGGGAGGGGGGTTGGAACTAGATGATCTTAAGGTCCTTTCCAACCCTAACGATTCTATGATTCTATGATACTAGGTTTTGATGCAGTTTCTCTCTCTCAAATTAGATGCAGAGACTAAACTGGATGCTTTGAAGAATGGGAGTTGATCATTGGGTGATTGAAAGTCTGCAGAGAGAAGCAGCTCTGTGGAAGCTTGAGGGACTAAAAGAAGGTAAGGAACCACTTGCAATGTGATCAGTTGGGTTTTACCCTGGCTATTTCACCTATACTAATCAATATATCTATTCTTTGCTTTCAGAAAGCTTTTGAGGGGAGATAAAAAAATATTTATTTAGTTGCACTAAATGCCTAGTATCCCTAAAAATGGATTTAAATTATTCAGTTTCATTGAAGAAACATGCACTTTCCATGGATTTAGTGGCAAGGCACAGTAAAACAGAGGTGCTTAAACTGAGCAGTAACCTACCTGTGTCCTAACAAAGAACAAGTTTCAGGTAACACTAAAGATAATTTTGTCTTCCTTTATGAAGAGAAATTGTCCCCCTGACAATGGGTGTAGGTCTGTCTCCAGATCTAAATCAAAAAGTTTCTGGTTTTTTTTGGAATGGGGCTATCTATAGGTACTTTACTGAGTACAAGCTCAAAAGCTAGATACTGACCTACTTTTTTTTTTTTTTTTTGATGATGCCAGTATGCGATCATACAATTATAAAATAAAATCAGCATGGATTTAAACATCCAACAGTGTTTTGACCTTTCCATTGCATCTTATGGCTGATGTTTAGAAATCTTCACCATATTTCAAGCTAGATGGTCAATGGATTTTTATCATAGTAAGTGAAAAGACCAGGTGACAATGGCACAGAATGAAACTGCTCAGATGCTTGTGGTTTAACTCATAAATAAAATAACCACGTATTTATTTCAGTATTAGTTGCTATGCATTAGAAAATCCCAAACTTCAAAAATGCAGTGCATAATGATGATGAAGTTGTTGCTAGATATCCATTTTAACCTATCTTTATCAACCTACCAGTGTGGATTTCCCACTGTTACTCATGAGATTTAAATCACGTCTTGCAAACCTTCTATCTGAGAAACTACAATTTTTAAAAAGACAAGAAGAATGGAGTGACCAATTCCAACCTACAAATGTGGTTTAACACACAAATAGATATGGATCAAGTTTCTTAGACCCTTTAAGGTTCTTTTCTCCCTTCTTACAAAGAAGCAGTAATTCACATGAAAATGCTCAAAGGAAAACTCATCTTCGTATGCTTCCTGCTCACTTAAGTCCAGGAAGAGCAGCAGAACTCCTTTACCTTTCAGTGGTGCCAAACCCACTGAGACACTCAAATATACATGCGGCAGCTGTAATGACAACTTCTCCCAAAGTCCTCTGAATCATGAAAATGCTGGTGTATTTCTCTTCTGTTTGGCACAGAGACCTGGTACAGCATAAACTGGCCAACTAAATAGCATTGTTTGAACAAGACATGTTTCAAGCCAAAATCCATCACCTTCAGACTTAAAATATTCAAGTCTTTATGGAAGAAACAAATTTCACTCATCTACTCTACACTTTTTAATAGCAACAGCTGATACTCAGCTCCTATAAATAGTATAATTACCAAATAAGTCAAGGATGTTTAAAAAAATCAGTCATAACCTCTTGAATAAAATACTTCATATACTTAGTTTTTAAACCCAGTTCTCAATCCATTATCATCAAGATTAATCAACTAATATTCGGATATGAGGAAATACTGAGGAGTCATAATTGCACAGTGCTAATCAAAGACAGGAAGAGTGATGAGAAAACAAAATAAAGAGAGCAGAGTTTTTTGCAGTTTTTTTACAAACATTTGTGCATACCAATTTTCACTTGCCTTTGTGAAATATGATGAATGTTTTCAGATTATCAGTCGACAACAACAATGTGAATGAATGAAGCAATTGCTTAAAATAAATTGCCGAAATTGGTTTTGTATGACTCTTTCTCAAAAATAAAGAAGGACAAACTTGGTCTCTCTTTACTCAGGTTACATGAATTCTCTGTTTGATTTTTGCCATGATATTTTAAATCAATTAATATACTTTTTTATGCAAAAGGAAAAAAAAAGATTGTGTATTTAGAATTTAATAAAGCTTTTAGATATTCAAAAATTTTTTTTCTTGGTGTCCACTTTGTCATATTTCTGTTATGGCACATGGATTCTGAGTCAAAAGAAGTTGAACTCTGGAGCCTCCTACAGAAGCAGAACATCTGAGAAAATACGCTAGATGTTGGTTTTGAAGCCCTGACCCAGAAAAGTGAGGATCAAGAAGTGCAAGCTGTCTTGCTACGTAAATACTCCAAATATGACAGCAATTATTTGACATTTCTTTAAATAAGTCCATATCTTGAAAAAGTACAAGTCTCAAAGTTATTAATCTCCTTGAAAAATGAATTTGTCAAAACAAAAGGAATTCCAGTGCTTCCAACTGTTCATATATATTGCTTGTCTAATTCCAGCACCATTTTTAATATTTTTTTAATATATATTTCACCATGGCTTCTTTGCAGGAGCCATTCCTATGTCAGCTGTTTTTATTAAGTATTTTGTTTCAGTGGCACCTACTCTCCCATCTCAGATCAACTAAGAATATGAGTAACTTAAAATATTGTTATTGAACAAAAGTATTAGGACGTACTATCAATAGTGTTCTTATAGCAGATTTAAGTAGTATTATTCTTTAAAAGAATGTAAATAGTCTATTTGAATATAAAACGGCACCTGAGTGACATTTCCAAATTCGTAGGAAAATAAATGCTTATCTGTTCAACATCAAAATACAGAGATGTACTTTATAGTCCATTATTTTCCAGAAAGATAACTAAAATTACATTAGATTAAACTTGAGATTCCCACCTCAACCAGTTGTGAACATAACTAACTTTGAACTTGTAAATGTGTTCTGTGAGAAGTAAGCTGACTGAACAGTCTCTCAGCTTTTAAATTCATGAATTCACCTTGATTATAACTAAATTCTGGTGTTCTACATGACCTGGTCACCTAGATGACCACAGCCGAGACATAGCAAGCATGTATCACAATGTCCTGCAAGTGTGTTGACTC
>NW_026643065.1:0-1404 GCF_028554395.1 Pezoporus wallicus
GCGCGCGCGCGCCCGCGCGCGCGCGCGCGCGCGCGCGCGCGCGCGCGCGCGCGCGCGCGCGCGCGCGCGCGCGCGCGCGCGCGCGCGCGCGCGCGCGCGCGCGCGCGCGCGCGCGCGCGCGCGCGCGCGCGCGCGCGCGCGCGCGCGCGCGCGCGCGCGCGCGCGCGCGCGCGCGCGCGCGCGCGCGCGCGCGCGCGCGCGCGCGCGCGCGCGCGCGCGCGCGCGCGCGCGCGCGCGCGCGCGCGCGCGCGCGCGCGCGCGCGCGCGCGCGCGCGCGCGCGCGCGCGCGCGCGCGCGCGCGCGCGCGCGCGCGCGCGCGCGCGCGCGCGCGCGCGCGCGCGCGCGCGCGCGCGCGCGCGCGCGCGCGCGCGCGCGCGCGCGCGCGCGCGCGCGCGCGCGCGCGCGCGCGCGCGCGCGCGCGCGCGCGCGCGCGCGCGCGCGCGCGCGCGCGCGCGCGCGCGCGCGCGCGCGCGCGCGCGCGCGCGCGCGCGCGCGCGCGCGCGCGCGCCGCCGCCGCGCGCCGCCGCCGCCGCGCCGCTCGCGCGCGCGCGCGCGCGCGGCCCCCCTCCCCGCCGCGCGCGCGCGCGCGCGCCGCCGCGCCGCGCCGCCGCCGCGCGCGCCGCGCGCCGCGCGCGCGTCGCCGCGCGCGCCGCCGCGCGCGCGCGCCGCCGCCGCCGCCGCCGCCGCGGCCGCGCGCGCGCCGCGCTCGCCCGCCGCCGCGTCGCTCGCCGCCGCCGCCGCCCTCGCCGCTCGCCGCCGCCGCCGCCGCCGCCGCCGCGCGCGCGCGCCCGCCGCGCGCGCGCGCCGCCGCCGCCGCCGCCGCCGCCGCGCGCGCGCCGCCGCCGCCGCGCGCGCGCGCGCGCGCCGCCGCGCGCCGCCGCGCGCGCGCGCGCGCGCGCGCGCGCGCGCGTCAGACACAGACCTGCAGCAGGACCCCAGTTTGACTTTCCAGCCCCACTCCCCCCCAACCCAGTTCTGAACTGCCTAGCTTGAACCTGCCCGAGGGGAGACTGAGCTGAGCTCTTAGGCAGAAGCTCTTCCCTGGGAGGTGCTGAGCGCTAACTGCAGGTGCCTAGAGAAGCTGTGGCTGCCCCATCCCTGGCAGTGCTCAAGGCCAGGTTGGACACAGGGGCTTGGAGCAAGCTGCTCTATGGAAGGGGTCCCTGCCCGGGGCAGGGGTTGGGAATGGAGGAGCTTTGAGGTCCCTTCATCCCGACCCCTCCCAGGATTCTGTGATCACGTCTGGATGAACGGCAAGACCAAGACCTGCCCCCTCCATGGTGACTTCTGTACGTGTCCTGCCGTCCATCCAGAGCAGCAGCACCTCTACCGTGCTGAGCCTGTCCTGCAAGCAAGGACAGGATCGGTGCTTCCCTGTGGTGCTGGGCCCTGAGCTCTTGATTT
>NW_026643066.1:0-14037 GCF_028554395.1 Pezoporus wallicus
CGTGATTCGAGCAGCGATTGGTACCTTTGGGGTAACTCCCTCCAGGTTAGATTCCGGGCATGACGTGGTGTGGTGTGGAATCCCCCTTTGGCTAGTTTGGGTCAGGTGTCCTGTCTCTGCTCCCTCCTGGCTTCCCGTGCCTCTCCCCACAGCAGAGCATGGGAGCCTGAAAAGTCCTTGATGGGGGTGCGTGCCTACTGAGCAACAGCTGAAACCTCCGTGTGTTATCTGCAGTGTCCTGAGACTGAAGCCAAACCACAGCACTGCGCCAGCTGCCAGGAAAAACATCTCTCTATGCCAGCCAAAATCAGGACAGTGTCCATCCACCTCTTACTCCATAGCAGTGACGTCATGGCAGGTCTCACGCTTTCCACCATCACCTTTTCTGTCCTTTGAGAGATATACATATATGTGTATATAAGAGATCTACGTACAAATGTGTATATATATATATATATATATACACACACACAGAGATATCATTCCTGTAATCTCTGGACCATCCCTAGAACCGTCTGTTGAGTTCATTCAGTCCGGGACTTGGGGCTCCATCTGTGATGAGTCTCTGCGGCCAAGAAAGGTGGCTGGTGTGTGGTGGTGGATCGTTGCATGCTGAAGCTGATTGGGATTCCGTGAGCGCTGCCCTTGTCCAGTTTGATCAACGGTCCTGCTTCATTAGTGTGGTGATCCCAAGGGATTGAGGTTGAGATGCTCAAATCTGGGGCAGTGGAGAAGGGTGTCAGGAGGCGTCCAGTGCAGTGATGGGTGTGTGGCCGCCATGAAGCGATATTACCCAGTGTAAGCAGCATCATTCCCAAGGCAGGAATAATCACACTGTTTTGCTGGTCAGGTGGATTCTTTGTTAGTTTGTTGTCGAGTGGGGCCTCCTCAGCATGTGTCAGCTCCTCCTCTGGTGACATTCCAAACTCTTTGCCCTCTACGCAGCCCACGATGACTTCCGGGATACCTGGATGACTGGGACTTGCTATTGGAAATGGCTCTTCTTCTGAGTCACGTGCTAGAGAGGGCTTACAGTCAGCCTGTAATTTGGCATATGCATTCTCTAGAAGCCCACAGCACCGAAAAAAGCTTGTGTTTCTTTCTGGTTCGTTGGCAGGGACATTGCAGTTATCTTGTTGATCAGGTGTGTGGGGAAGTGGGGACATGCGTCTTGCCATTTTCTTGCCCAGAGCTGGCTGTCCTGTACAGGTGCCTTGACCGTACTCCGTTTTCTGGCATAAGCAGCCTTCAGCAGGATCTGGATTATCTTCTTTCCTTTCTCAAAACCTTCTTGCGCTGTATCGGCCCACATGATAATGTCATCAATGTTTTGCAGGTGTTCTGGAGCTTGCCCCTGTTCCAGTGCGGTGTGTATCAGTCCATGGCAGATGGTAGGGCTGTGTTTCCACCCCTGTGTCAGTCGGCTCTAGGACGCCTCTCCAAGTAAAAGGGAAGTGCCATTTGTGGTTGTTCTTCCTTGCAATTCATGTACTCCTAGGTGGGTGGGTTTTCCATCTCACTTCCTCCTGTCCTGTCTCTGGCCTCGCAGGTAAAAGCACAGGGTACCCTGTGGGGTGTGGCTTCCATATCCTCCCTCTGCTGAGGCAGGAGGCTTCTGTCAGTAGCGGAGATGTTGGCCCGTAGAGGTGGGGATTAGGATCTGTCTTCTTTCTGCTGCTGGAAATCCTGAAACAGTTTCTGCCATCATTCAGGCAGGTTTTCTACAGCCGAGATGAAAGGCCGTCGGGAGGAAGAGAGTTTTCTTGATGCTGCTGGAGTTGGCAAGCGAATTCATTCAGGACTGCTGCCTGTGCGTATCTCCAGTTCATTCCTGCAGTGAGTTGTCACAGGATGATGGCAAACTTCGTAGCAGTTTGTGCCCCAGGACTCGTGAATAGTGGCTGCAGTGCCAGATGGTGTGGTTGCAGTGGCTGCAGTGCCTGTTGGTGTGGTTGCAGTGGCTGCAGTGCGAGATGGTGTGGTTGCAGTGTCTGCCTTGCCTGTTGCTGTAGTTGGAGTGGCTGCAGAGCTTGCTGCTGTGGTTGGAGTGGCTGCAGTGCCTGTTGGTGCGGTTGGAGTGGCTGCAGTGCCTTTTGCTGTGATTGGAGTGGCTGCAGTGCTGCTGCTGTGGTTGCAGTGGCGGCTGTGCTTGCTGCTGTGGTTGGAGTGGCTGCAGTGTCTTTTGCTGTGGTTGGAGGGGCTGCAGTGCTTGCTGCTGTGGTTGGAGTGGCTGCAGTGCCTTTTGCTGTGGTTGGAGTGGCTGCAGGGCTTGCTGCTGTGGTTGGAGTGGCTGCAGTGCCTTTTGCTGTAGTTGGAGTGGCTGCAGGGCTTGCTGCTGAGGTTGGAGTGGCTGCAGTGCCTTTTGCTGTGGTTGGAGCGGCTGTCAGGGCTTGCTGCTGTGGTTGGAGTGGCTGCAGTGCCTTTTGCTGTGGTTGGAGTGGCTGCAGGGCTTGCTGCTGTGGTTGGAGAGCCTGCAGTGCCTTTTGCTGTGGTTGGAGGGGCTGCAGTGCTTGCTGCTGTGGGTGGACTGGCTGCAGTGTCTGTTGCTGTTGTTGCAGTGTCTGCACTGCCTATTGCTGTTATTGCAGTTGCTGCAGACATGCTGGGCAATGTTTGGACTTGATGGTCTTGAAAGTCTTTTCCAGCTCTGTTTAGTCTGTGATCCTATGAGCAGAGTCTGAGCATCTTGTGCTGCAAATGGCTGTCTTGGTTTTCTCCCACATTCTAACAAGTGAGCATTGGGGAATCCTTCATCCTCATCTCCTTCTCTTCCAGTGCTTTTCCCACTGATTTCATCTAGCGTCTCCGAGGGGATTTGCCACCTGCCTGTTGGATTTTGCAGGGCAGTGGCTGCCATGGCGCTCTCTTCCAGGTCTTTCAGGGTCATTGGCAGCTCTGTAAGGGTCTCAGTGTGGTGGTCACTGTGTCCTCGGCACCTTCACTCCTTGCCCCAGCGTGTGCAGAGTTGGGAATGGGGTTGAGGAAGCCACCGTGGGGTCTGTGCAGGGTGTCTTCAGGTCTGCCCTTGCAGCTTCCTGCCCTCTGTGTGCTGCTGCTCACTGCGGTGCTGTGCCTGTGCGTGTGCCCATCGCTCAGCATTTCCTAGTGCTTGCTGAGCTGGGGCAGCACCATCTTCCTCCTTTTCTTTGGTGGGACGCTGCTGTGCTGGGAGGACTCTTGCTCCGTGGTGGTGTGGGCAGGCTCAGGGCGCTTGGGCGGCCTGAAGCGTGTCAGAAGCACTCTTGGCTGCCTGTGGAGTGCCTCCTGCACCAGTGTGTGTGTGCTTGGTGCATCTTGCAGGGGCGCAGGCGAGGGGCTGGCATATGGGCTCCGCAGTGTCATGCGGGTTAGAAGCACCCTGGGCTGCCTGTGGAGTGCTTCCTGCACCAGCTTGTCTGTGATTGATGCATGGTGCAGGGGCGCAGCCGAGGGGTTGGCCTGTGGGCTCTGCTGTGTCATGCGGGTTAGAAGCACCCTGGGCTGCCTGTGGAGTGCTTCCTGCACCAGCTTGTCTGTGATTGATGCCTGTGGAGTGCTTCCTGCACCAGCTTGTCTGTGATTGATGCATGGTGCAGGGGCGCAGCCGAGGGGTTGGCCTGTGGGCTCTGCTGTGTCATGCGGGTTAGAAGCACCCTGGGCTGCCTGTGGAGTGCTTCCTGCACCAGCTTGTCTGTGATTGATGCATGGTGCAGGGGCGCAGCCAAGGGGTTGGCCTGTGGGCTCTGCTGTGTCAAGGGGCTTAGAAGCACCCTGGGCTGGCAGCAGGGGCTCAGGATCAGATCCTGTGCAGTTGGTGTCAGGGGATCCTTGTGGGGTCTCTGTGCAGCGCCGTCCCCCGCAGCCTCTGCAGCCTGCTTGGAGCTCTGCCCAGAGCTCTCCAGAGAGCTCTCATTGAAGGGATGCGAGAGGCTGAGTTGTGGCCATGGGGGGAGGTCTGGTGCCGCCCTGCCCTGCTCCCCCTGTGTGTCCTGCAAGGGGGAGGCCGGCACCACCCAGAAGTTGTCAGCATCCCCCAGCATGGGTGACTCCGAGCAGCCCTTGGATCTCATTCTGTGCACCCAATGCTGCATCAGGTCATGGGCTTGGGTGAGGGAATCGGTGCTGTCAGGAGTGTCAGGGCCATCACGGAATGTGTTGTCTCCATCCCCCAGCTCCATAGTGCAGATGTGCTCTGGCCTGTACAGCGAGAGGTGGGAGAGGTTGTTGAGGGAGCTGGTTGGGAATGGGGACTTTGGGGCCATCGGGGGCTGTGTCCTTGCTGGCCCCAGCCCTGCCACCACCGATGGGTCTTTGGGGTTGCAGTTCCCCCTCCCCGCCACGTACTTGGAGGGTTCTGGGAGCTGTTGGAGGACCTTGGTGGTAGGGCTGTGTCCGTCAGCGCTCACGGTGATTTTCTCAGTGTGCGGTGTCTGTGGCAGCACAGCCTGCTCCAGCGGGCAGTCACCGTGTGCCTGGCCCTCCAAGAAGTCAAGGAGCTCCATGAAGAAGTCGGTGATGGTGAGGCTGTTGGTGGAATGGAGACACGAGGGACATCATCCTCAGTGTCCCCTAGCCTCCCCCCCTCCGCCCCCCGGCCTTGCTTCTACCCTGCAGAACGTACTCGGAGAGTTCAGGGAACTCGCAGAGGAATGCAGCCCAGTTGGGGACATCCGGGATGGTGTCACCTCTGTGTGCGGTGTCAGAGCAGGCGAGCTGATGGCTGAAGCTGGTGTCTTCTGCCTGCTTGGGAAGGGCCTCTGGGAAGGCGGCTGTTCCATGCTGGAACACCTGCATGGCCTGTGCCAGAGCTGCTGGGGTGGTCACTGCTGCTGGAAAAGCAAGCAAAGGCAAGGCAGGCGCAGGGCGATGCAGGCTTTGCTCAGCTTGGCTGCCTGTGCTCAGGCTCATCAGCCCCCAAGACTCACCTCTGGGGTTCACGGTGCTGGGTAGAGCCGGGGCAAGCCAGTGGGGCCTAGCAGAGGGGACGGTGTCCTCCGTGGGTGCACGGTCCTTGATGGAGGCCGCGTCCTGCCCATGGGCACAGGGGAGCTGTGCCACGGGGCGAAGTGGCAGCGCAGAGGGGAGCTGCAGCAGCTGCTCCAGGGCCCCGGGGAGTCCTGACCCCCCCTGCGCCAGGTGGCGGTGGCCAGGCAGGTCCTGGGCAGGCCCCAAGGGCAGCAGCATCCCGGGGACTGAAGATAGGTCACGAGTAGAGGCACGTCTCAACATGGCCAGAGCGCTGGGGCTCAGACCAGACACTTGTAATGGCGCTGGCAGGTGGAGGGGAAACCTCTCTGTTGGGAGAAGCAGAGAGAGGTGCTGGGGTGAGAAAGTGGCCGGCAGAGCCGGCCTGGGGTTACCTGTGGGGCAGGGGCAGCGGGAGGAGCAGGAGCTGCTGCTGTACCTGCCATGACCGTTGGTCAGTGTCAGTTGGGCGTGGGCCAACAGCCCCTCTCCAGCAGGACCCACCCAAGGGTCCACCAATGGTGGCTGCTCTGGCAGCCTCGCAGCCAATGGAATCCAACGCTTCCCCTTGCAGTGGTTTCCTGCCCTGTTGATGATTCCCTGTCCTAAGTCATGGTTCCCCAGCCCACGATGGTTTCCCATCCCAATGATGTTTTCTGGGGAGGTGAATTTCATGTGCAAGGGGCAGGGATGGGTCCAGCATCGCTGTCCCTGCGATGCTCACGGGTGTGCTTCCCAATGTTTTGCAGTGGTGGTGGTGGTGGTAAGGTGGCTGGTGGCAGTTTTGGGTTGTTCTTGTCCTCGTCCCTCTGTAGTGTGGGCCAGAGCTCAGTCTGGATCTGGCTGTTGGGGCAGCAAAGCTGTGACGTTCTTTGGCCCTTTCCCTTGCCTTTTCCGTGAGTAGTGCAAAGCGCTGCCAGGGAGCAGGGCCATGAAAGGCTGTGGGAGAGCTCTGCCAGGGTCCTGGAGTGCCCCGAGTCCTGTGGGAGGGTTTCTGTTAGAGTTCGAGTGGTGAAAGTGTTTAGGAAAAGGTGCGGTTTTTGATGAAGCTTGGTATGAAATTTCCCAAGGTGTTTCAGGCCAGGAAATAACCTGAGTAGCAGCGCCTGGGTCAAGTATTTCTTCCTGGTGAAAACATCTTGGTTTGCTCTGAAATGTGAAACTTTCCCACCGAAAGCTTAAGCTTTGTAGGCAGCAAATCTGTGTCAGGAAGATCTTAGCGGTTGGTGATGTGCTGCTGTGCGGTCCCTGTACACCCTTGGAGCAGAACCAGGTTCATTCTGTCATTGTGCATGTACTTGTTGAGCATTATCATCTGCAGTCAGGAGTAACTGAGCCCAGTGTAATGGAGTACCTGAGACACTGGCACAGGGTGCCCAGAGAAGCTGTGGCTGCCCCATCCGTGGCAGTGTTCAAGGGCAGGTTGGACACAGGGGCTTTGAAAAAGCTGACCTCGTGGTTCTCTGATCCATTGTGAGAGAAACGGAAGTGAGAATATTGGCATCAGTGCCAGCATCCCGTTGGTGACAGCAGATAACCCTGTGCTGGCCCTCTCTGTTGCTCGGGGATGGGCCTGTTTGCAGGGAGGTGTGATGTGAGATGGTAGGGAAGTTCATCCCAGGAGCGGACATGCGGTGCAGCTGGTGGCACGCTTTGTTTGCTTCCTCATTTGTAAGCCCTGCGCTGGAGTTCCTCCTTAGGGATGGCAATTTCAGTGACGGCAAGAATTGCAGAACAAGGTCCTTGTTCTGGAGGTGCAGTAAAGTCAGTGAGGGCCCCCAGGTGAGGAGTGTGCCCGGGGATGTCTCCCCCTCTTTCTCAGCATGGAGCTCTCCGTGGAATTTGCCTGGAAAGTTCTGAGTCATTTTTCTTCAGTCTAAAATGATTTGATGTGAAAATTCCCAAAGTGCACCTTGGCTCTGTATCCTGACTGTGCTGCTGTGCTCTGTTCCCATTGCTTCAGGTACAGAAAGGAAGTTGCCTTTGCTTCAGAATTGCGAATGAAGGTGGAGAAAGCAGTTAACAAAGGAGCTCTGCATTTCAGTTTGGAGTTGAAATCTACTTAGACCTGGAGCAGCTGTGACTTGGTAGGTTTTAGTTAGAGCTGCATGCCTGGTTTGTCTCCCAGTGGATTTTAGCTTTCTGCTGGAACTGAAATCCAAAGAGCATCAGATCAGCTTGGCAGCGGTCGTGTTTGGCAGCAGCTGTTTGTGATCGGTCTTGCCCTAAAGAGTTGTTGTTGTCTGGGAGCAGGATTTCTAGTGTGATTTTCAAGCCTTTGGTGAGGTTGGGCACTAAGCTGTGTGGGTGCATCCTTCTGAGATGTCACTTCATGGGGTTTCTGAGCATCTCTGTGAGCAGTTTTCACTGAGAAGTGACCCGAGAGAGCTCTGTGTTTATCTGCTGCTGGACAGAAGAGCTGTGTGAATACCCTCCGGTCTTGCGTGCCTGCTTTCAGCTTGCCCGCTGCCTTGAGTGTCTTGTTTGTGGGCAGAGCTGGCTCGTGACGTGCCAGCCCCTGACTGCTCAGAAGGTTGTGGGTGTCGGTGCCATCCTGCCTCCTCCCTGGCTCGCCATGCTGGCTGTCATGGGCTGCGCTTGAGCAAAGACACTGCTGTCAGTGAGCTGTCTGGAATGAGGAAGAGCACAAGAGAGGCTTAAATGGCAAAGCTGGTTCTGGTCCTCTTGTTTGTGGAGCAAGGGAGTACAAATCCATTGCTGGAGGTGGCACGTTGCAGCTCTCCAGTGTGTTGGCAATGGTGCATCCTTCCTCCAGGTGACACAAAGAGCTGCCGCTGGTCCCAGCGTCTGCATCGATAGGCAGCTCTGAAGGGGCCCTGCAGCAATGTGGGGTCTGTCTCTGTCTCCTCGTGTCTGAAGGATGAGAAGGATCCAGGCCAGCAGCTCTGTGGTTGATGTCCTTGTGCCAGGATCCCATGTGGGGCCATGTGCTGGAGCTGTGGCACGGCCTGTTTTGAAAGTGGCCCGTGTATCTCACTGGGGGAAGTAGCTCCTGCCCAGCAAAGGTGAGCAATGCTGCCAGTTCATGGAGGAGAATGAGGCCGGGCTGCCAGGGACTAGAATGAGAGAGGGGCTGGAGCTCCTGGGTAGCAGTGGGGGCTTTGTCTTTAAGTGGCACTCTGAGGTTGTGGGTCAGAGCTTTGGGGTCCTGTCAGAGGCTGCTCGTGCTGGCTCTCATCCCGTGTAAGGCAGGTGGATGTTCTTTTTATTTCTCCCTAGGGTGGTGGTTGGGAATTCTGTGCGTCCTCAGCTGAGGATTTTCCAGTTCAGTTTCTGAGGAGCTGGCGGGACAGGCACGTAGAACTGTTTTGTGCAGGTGCAGTAGGTACAGCTAATGAAAAGGAAGCCCTGACCCCCTCTGTTCCTTCTTGCATGGTCAAACTCTCTCCAGAATTGGAAGCACCACTGAGGATGGGGTTTGTTTCTGATGGCAATTTCATTGCTTGATCATAAATGTCAAGTTGAGCACTGAGAATGTCTGTGTGCGGCCTTGGAGGGTGGATTGCAGGTTGGACAGGGCTTGGAGCAAGCTGCTCTAGTGTGAGGTGTCCCTGCCCGTGGCAGGGGCTGGGAACTGAATGATCTTCAGGGTCTTTCCTACCCCAACCGTTCTAGGATTCTGTGATTCCTTCAGGCCGTGACAGTCTACTGTTAGCCTCCACCCCACATTAGACTTTTGCAGTGGCTGGATGGAGCCGTTAAAGGGTGAGCAGGTCCTGCTGGTCGCTTCTTGGCTCTGCAGTGGGTGGATCAGCTCATGGATGGGAATCAGGGAGTCTCGTTTGGAGTGGTGTTGCCGCCGGTGCACTGCTGTGGTCCCCACTGGCACTTGTTGTTGTTTGCTCTTCAGGAGCCACGCAAGAGAGAGAGCAGGCAAGGTGGAGAGCTGCTGCATTTCCTCATTCTCTATAGCAGCTATTCCAAAAGGCCATTTTTGTGTCCTAGAAGTACCTTGTCCTGAGATCGTCTGTGCCCAGGATGCATGGAGCCTGTGGGCCAGTGAGAGTGGGATGGTTTTCCCACTGCTTGCGAGTCAGGTTTGCTCCAGTTAGGCTTCCCTGTCGCTCCAGAAATAGAAATGGGTTGTGACCCTTGATGATATTTAGGTACAGTGTGCACTGGTGTCTTGTAGGGCCATATACTTTTGTGTCCCTGAGATGCCAGGCCATGTAATGCATCCAGTCCTGTGAAGGTGGTTAAACGTTCCATCTAACTTCCTCCAGCCACAGCGAGAGGCACTGCAGCCACTCCAACCACAGCATCAGGCACTGCAGCCAGTCCAACCACAGCAGCAAGCACTGCAGCCACTCCAACCACAGCAACAGGTACTGCAGGCAATGCAACCTCATCAACAGACACTCCTCTGCAGGGGGAGGATGTGGAAGCCACAACCCACAGGGTACCCTGTGCTTTTACCTGCGAGGCCAGAGACAGGACAGGAGGAAGTGAGATGGAAAACCCACCTCACTCCTAGATTTCCTAGATGGAAAACCCACCCACCTATGGGTCCATGAATTGCAAGGAAGAGCAACCACAAATGGTACTTCCCTTATACTTGGAGAGGCGTCCAGCACACCTGGAACCGACTGCCACAGAGGTGGAAACACAGCCCTACCATCTCCCGTGGGCTGATCCACGCTGCACCGGAACAGGGGCAAGCTCCAGAACACCTGTAATACACCGATGACATTGGAGTGGCCGCAGTGCCTGTTTCAGTGGTTGCAGTGGGTGCAGTGCGTGTTGTTGTGGTTGGTGTGGCTGCAGTGCCTGTTGCTGGGATTTCAGTTCTGCAGTTGCTTTTACTGTGGTTGCAGTGTCTGCAGTGCCTGTTGCTGTTGCTGGAGTGGCTGCAATTTCTGTTTCTGTGGTTGGGAGGTGGCACATTGCAGCTCTCCAGTGTGTTTGCAATGGTGCTGAATGCATCGTTTCTCAATTTGACACAAAGACCAGCTGCCGCTGGTCCCAGCGTGTGCATCGATAGGCAGCTCTGAAGGGGCCCTGCAGCCCAGTAAACAACAGTGATGCACAATACAATTGCTCAGTACCCTCAGGTCTATGCCCAGCGTGATTCGAGCAGCGATTGGTACCTTTGGGGTAACTCCCTCCAGGTTAGATTCCGGGCATGACGTGGTGTGGTGTGGAATCCCCCTTTGGCTAGTTTGGGTCAGGTGTCCTGTCTCTGCTCCCTCCTGGCTTCCCGTGCCTCTCCCCACAGCAGAGCATGGGAGCCTGAAAAGTCCTTGATGGGGGTGCGTGCCTACTGAGCAACAGCTGAAACCTCCGTGTGTTATCTGCAGTGTCCTGAGACTGAAGCCAAACCACAGCACTGCGCCAGCTGCCAGGAAAAACATCTCTCTATGCCAGCCAAAATCAGGACAGTGTCCATCCACCTCTTACTCCATAGCAGTGACGTCATGGCAGGTCTCACGCTTTCCACCATCACCTTTTCTGTCCTTTGAGAGATATACATATATGTGTATATAAGAGATCTACGTACAAATGTGTATATATATATATATATATATATACACACACAGAGAGATATCATTCCTGTAATCTCTGGACCATCCCTAGAACCGTCTGTTGAGTTCATTCAGTCCGGGACTTGGGGCTCCATCTGTGATGAGTCTCTGCGGCCAAGAAAGGTGGCTGGTGTGTGGTGGTGGATCGTTGCATGCTGAAGCTGATTGGGATTCCGTGAGCGCTGCCCTTGTCCAGTTTGATCAACGGTCCTGCTTCATTAGTGTGGTGATCCCAAGGGATTGAGGTTGAGATGCTCAAATCTGGGGCAGTGGAGAAGGGTGTCAGGAGGCGTCCAGTGCAGTGATGGGTGTGTGGCCGCCATGAAGCGATATTACCCAGTGTAAGCAGCATCATTCCCAAGGCAGGAATAATCACACTGTTTTGCTGGTCAGGTGGATTCTTTGTTAGTTTGTTGTCGAGTGGGGCCTCCTCAGCATGTGTCAGCTCCTCCTCTGGTGACATTCCAAACTCTTTGCCCTCTACGCAGCCCACGATGACTTCCGGGATACCTGGATGACTGGGACTTGCTATTGGAAATGGCTCTTCTTCTGAGTCACGTGCTAGAGAGGGCTTACAGTCAGCCTGTAATTTGGCATATGCATTCTCTAGAAGCCCACAGCACCGAAAAAAGCTTGTGTTTCTTTCTGGTTCGTTGGCAGGGACATTGCAGTTATCTTGTTGATCAGGTGTGTGGGGAAGTGGGGACATGCGTCTTGCCATTTTCTTGCCCAGAGCTGGCTGTCCTGTACAGGTGCCTTGACCGTACTCCGTTTTCTGGCATAAGCAGCCTTCAGCAGGATCTGGATTATCTTCTTTCCTTTCTCAAAACCTTCTTGCGCTGTATCGGCCCACATGATAATGTCATCAATGTTTTGCAGGTGTTCTGGAGCTTGCCCCTGTTCCAGTGCGGTGTGTATCAGTCCATGGCAGATGGTAGGGCTGTGTTTCCACCCCTGTGTCAGTCGGCTCTAGGACGCCTCTCCAAGTAAAAGGGAAGTGCCATTTGTGGTTGTTCTTCCTTGCAATTCATGTACTCCTAGGTGGGTGGGTTTTCCATCTCACTTCCTCCTGTCCTGTCTCTGGCCTCGCAGGTAAAAGCACAGGGTACCCTGTGGGGTGTGGCTTCCATATCCTCCCTCTGCTGAGGCAGGAGGCTTCTGTCAGTAGCGGAGATGTTGGCCCGTAGAGGTGGGGATTAGGATCTGTCTTCTTTCTGCTGCTGGAAATCCTGAAACAGTTTCTGCCATCATTCAGGCAGGTTTTCTACAGCCGAGATGAAAGGCCGTCGGGAGGAAGAGAGTTTTCTTGATGCTGCTGGAGTTGGCAAGCGAATTCATTCAGGACTGCTGCCTGTGCGTATCTCCAGTTCATTCCTGCAGTGAGTTGTCACAGGATGATGGCAAACTTCGTAGCAGTTTGTGCCCCAGGACTCGTGAATAGTGGCTGCAGTGCCAGATGGTGTGGTTGCAGTGGCTGCAGTGCCTGTTGGTGTGGTTGCAGTGGCTGCAGTGCGAGATGGTGTGGTTGCAGTCACATTGCAGCTCTCAGTGTGGTGTGTTTGCAATGGTGCTCTCAATTTGACACAAAGACCAGCTGCCGCTGGTCCCAGCGTCTGCATCGATAGGCAGCTCTGAAGGGGCCCTGCAGCAATGTGGGGTCTGTCTCTGTCTCCTCGTGTCTGAAGGATGAGAAGGATCCAGGCCAGCAGCTCTGTGGTTGATGTCCTTGTGCCAGGATCTCCATGTGGGGCCATGTGCTGGAGCTGTGGAAGGGACGGCCTGTTTTGAAAGTGGCCCGTGTATCTCACTGGGGAAGTAGCTCCTGCCCAGCAAAGGTGAGCAATGCTGCCAGTTCATGGAGGAGAATGAGGCCGGGCTGCCAGGGACTAGAATGAGAGAGGGGCTGGAGCTCCTGGGTAGCAGTGGGGGCTTTGTCTTTAAGTGGCACTCTGAGGTTGTGGGTCAGAGCTTTGGGGTCCTGTCAGAGGCTGCTCGTGCTGGCTCTCATCCCGTGTAAGGCAGGTGGTTCTGTGCGTCCTCAGCTGAGGATTTTCCAGTTCAGTTTCTGAGGAGCTGGCGGGACAGGCACGTAGAACTGTTTTGTGCAGGTGCAGTAGGTACAGCTAATGAAAAGGAAGCCCTGACCCCCTCTGTTCCTTCTTGCATGGTCAAACTCTCTCCAGAATTGGAAGCACCACTGAG
The DNA here is from genome assembly GCF_028554395.1 of Pezoporus wallicus. Lineage (NCBI taxonomy): Eukaryota > Metazoa > Chordata > Aves > Psittaciformes > Psittacidae > Pezoporus > Pezoporus wallicus. The sequence goes on from NW_026643066.1 coordinate 12,690, forward strand.
GATGGGGTTTGTTTCTGATGGCAATTTCATTGCTTGATCATAAATGTCAAGTTGAGCACTGAGAATGTCTGTGTGCGGCCTTGGAGGGTGGATTGCAGGTTGGACAGGGCTTGGAGCAAGCTGCTCTAGTGTGAGGTGTCCCTGCCCGTGGCAGGGGCTGGGAACTGAATGATCTTCAGGGTCTTTCCTACCCCAACCGTTCTAGGATTCTGTGATTCCTTCAGGCCGTGACAGTCTACTGTTAGCCTCCACCCCACATTAGACTTTTGCAGTGGCTGGATGGAGCCGTTAAAGGGTGAGCAGGTCCTGCTGGTCGCTTCTTGGCTCTGCAGTGGGTGGATCAGCTCATGGATGGGAATCAGGGAGTCTCGTTTGGAGTGGTGTTGCCGCCGGTGCACTGCTGTGGTCCCCACTGGCACTTGTTGTTGTTTGCTCTTCAGGAGCCACGCAAGAGAGAGAGCAGGCAAGGTGGAGAGCTGCTGCATTTCCTCATTCTCTATAGCAGCTATTCCAAAAGGCCATTTTTGTGTCCTAGAAGTACCTTGTCCTGAGATCGTCTGTGCCCAGGATGCATGGAGCCTGTGGGCCAGTGAGAGTGGGATGGTTTTCCCACTGCTTGCGAGTCAGGTTTGCTCCAGTTAGGCTTCCCCTGTCGCTCCAGAAATAGAAATGGGTTGTGACCCTTGATGATATTTAGGTACAGTGTGCACTGGTGTCTTGTAGGGCCATATACTTTTGTGTCCCTGAGATGCCAGGCCATGTAATGCATCCAGTCCTGTGAAGGTGGTTAAACGTTCCATCTAACTTCCTCCAGCCACAGCGAGAGGCACTGCAGCCACTCCAACCACAGCATCAGGCACTGCAGCCAGTCCAACCACAGCAGCAAGCACTGCAGCCACTCCAACCACAGCAACAGGTACTGCAGGCAATGCAACCTCATCAACAGACACTCCTCTGCAGGGGGAGGATGTGGAAGCCACAACCCACAGGGTACCCTGTGCTTTTACCTGCGAGGCCAGAGACAGGACAGGAGGAAGTGAGATGGAAAACCCACCTCACTCCTAGATTTCCTAGATGGAAAACCCACCCACCTATGGGTCCATGAATTGCAAGGAAGAGCAACCACAAATGGTACTTCCCGGGATTTCAGTTCTGCAGTTGCTTTTACTGTGGTTGCAGTGTCTGCAGTGCCTGTTGCTGTTGCTGGAGTGGCTGCAATTTCTGTTTCTGTGGTTGGGAGATGGCACATTGCAGCTCTCCAGTGTGTTTGCAATGGTGCTGAATGCATCGTTTCTCAATTTGACACAAAGACCAGCTGCCGCTGGTCCCAGCGTCTGCATCGATAGGC
>NW_026643067.1:0-13936 GCF_028554395.1 Pezoporus wallicus
GGGTGATGGAGCTGCTGTTGGACATCTGCTGACTTTGGGCATAGGGCACTGTCAGAGGAGAAAAAGGCAGTGACAGGTTAGGACAGGAGGGATGTCAGATACAGAACTTCAATTTACACACTCACAACTCTGAACACTATTGGGCTGCATGGGAGACGCTGAGCGGGACTTGGTCATGATTGTCTTTGAGGTTGGTTGGTTTGTTTTTGTTCCCAGTGTCAGAGGTGACAAGTGACATTTTAGGAATAAAATTCCTATGTTTCTGAAGGCAACTGTGAAGTGTCTCAGCATGGGACAGACAAAATGGCTCAACTGTCTGTGGGTTAGTGCCTACTGAAGGTTGCTGCAGAGTCCATCAGTCTGGTTCTCAGTTGCCCTGCACTTTCTAGCGAGACAGTCAGCTCCTTGCCCTGCAGAGCATGGCCAGCAGCCACCTCCAGTGCCAGACCCCAAGAGAGCTTCCTGAACGCACCCTCCCAAGGGCTGGGCTGCACTTTCCCCCCACTCCCTGCCCATATCTCTGCTGCCTGGAGCTGTCCCTGCCAGGAGTTGCTGCTCTGTGCCCAGCTCTGCTCCCTCTCAGTGCTCTGAGAGCCCATGCCATGGGCTGTGTGCTCAGCTCTGCCCTGCACACCCCTCCCGGCAGCAGGGCTCTTCCCAGGGGCATCTCTGCCTGTGCAGGGGCTCAGGAGCAGCTCAGACAGTTCCTGACAAGACTCTCGGTGCCTTCTCCAAAGCAGAGAAGTAAATTCCCAGCTCCCACTGCCCAACCTGCCCACCAAGAGTGAAAAACATCACAGACCAGGATCCTTCCTTCAAGGACAAACGCTTCCTTTGTGTCTTTCAGAAGGACTCTGCAAAACATGCTCAGAGTAATGTGGAGCTCTGAGCAGCCCTGACCCACACATCGCCCTCTCCAGTGCACAAGAACACTTTTTCTTCCCCCCACAGCTTCCTCCCCAGCACCGTGGGGAGCTCCCGGGCAGGCTGAGTGCTGACCCTGGCAGGCAGCAGAGTCCCTGCCCCTGCACACAGCCCCTGGGCTGCAGGGACCCTGCTCACAAGGGCAGCGTTGGGCATCCCTGGCTGCACACCCACATCCACACCCTGCAGCCAGAGCCGGGACAAGGGACCTGCCTTGTCCTGTCCCTCCCATGATGCACAGGGAAGCCCTGCTCTGCAGCACATCCTCCTCCTTATCTACACAGAGAAACCAAGAGAGTCTCCTGACAGATCCCATGGTCTGTGCGAGGCAGCAGCTTGAGGAGATCCCTCCAGGAGCTGCAGCTTCATTGCCCTGCACCCAGAGCCTTACCGTGCACAGGGCTGGGAAGGTTTCTCCTGCAGGGAGCTCTCAGCATCCTCCACTGCCAAGTGCCTTTAAGATCTCTGAGGCTCGCAGTTTTCCCCTGGGTGCCTGCAGGCAGTGCCCCAGCCCTGCTCCTGGGCAGAGAGGTCTCTCTGCAGCTCTGCCCGCTTGCCAGCATCTATCTGTGTCCCAGGAGCCCAGCCCAGCTCAGCAGCAGAGGCTCAGCCCAAAGTGGCTCTGCCTCTGCCCCTCTGGGCTCCCTCCAGCACTCCCTTGGGCTCCAGGAGACACCATGGGAAACAGCCTGAAGCTAGCACTGATGTTCCCTCCCTCAGCTGGCAGACACACTGCCTTCCTGCAGTGTCATTCCTCTGATGAGAGACAGAGTTACGGCTAAAAACCTTCTATTCTTGGAATCATAGTATCCTTTAATTTGGAAACAACCTTGAGAACACTGAGACCAACCATCAACCTGTCACTAGCAAGTCCAAACACCATGAGAACATCGCTGCTGGGGTACCCTGTTTGGATGGTCACCAACAGTTTAATTTTACATCCTACCATAATTTCAGAAACCCCCTTGCACAGGACATGGGACTATAATCAAACAAACTCTTAACAACTAAGGAAACCAACTAACCATTTCCCTCAATTTATAATTGGAATTCAGCACTACTCTGTTTTTAGGCACAGAGACAAGAGGTGACCACACCACTCTGTGAGAAGGATGGGTTAAGGGAGACACTTGCTGAGGGAGACCCTTTCTCCTAGAGCACAGGGGAGTATAAAATGAAATACAACTTTTCATAACTAAAATACATTCCAATTACCATGGAAAATATGGAACAAGATGCTAAAGCCCAACAGGTTTCACCAGGAAGATCAAAAATTAACTAAAAATTCCCTCCTGTGCTCTTTCCTTTCCCAGCCCATGGATACTTTCCTCAATAACTGACAAGTGCACACAACACAGCAATTGATCTGTGTGTCTACTGCACATGAAGGTGAACACTTCCTTTTGGTGTTGGATCTGTAGAGTCGGATTTATCTCCAAATCCACTCAACCATGTACCAGGGAAACAGGCAGGTAATTTTCAGCTCTATGTTGAACACTGCCAGGGATGGGGCAGCCACAGCTTCTCTGGGCACCCTCTGCCAGCACCTCAGCACCCTCACAGAGAAGAGCTTCCTCCTGAGGTCTCACTCTCCCCTCTGCCAGGTTAAAGCAGTTCCCCCTTGTCCTGCCCCTACGAGCCCTTGTCCAAAGCCTCTCTCCAGATTTCTTGTAGGCACTGTTTAGGTATGGGCTTAGTAAGGCTCCCTGGAGCCTCCTCTTCTCCAGGCTGAACACACGCAGCTCAAATACAATGACAGAGCGCCATTGACACAAAGTCTGTGGGTCAGACAAGTTGCATGGATACTGAAGTAGCAGGGGATGAAAAATGACATCTTTGAAGACAGCAACATCACAAGTGGAAAAAAAAAAAACAGCTGTAAAGCAGCAAAGACAGATGTGGCCTGTCATGACCTACACTTGGAGCACTTTGCAGAGGACAGCAGGCAGAGTATGGCTGCTGAAACACATCCAGTCACCAGCTGACTCAGAGCATTCCTGGGCTCCAGGGGAACACCATGGGAAACAGCCTGAAGCAAGCACGGATGCTCCCTCCCTCAGCTGGCAGACACACTGCCTTCCTGCACTGTCATTTCTCTGACGAGACAGAGTTTGGTCTGAACAACAAGATTTTGTAGAGTCATGGAATCATTTAGTTTGGAAAAGACCTTTAAGAGCATCTAGTCCACCATAAACGGAGCACTGGCAACTCAACACTTTAACCATGTGCCTTAGAACATGTGTTTTGAATACCTCTGGGGTGGTGACAAAACCACTTCTGCAGGTAGCCTGTTTCTTGTCCCATCATCAGACAGGACAGCCAGGTGAGGACAGGCTGGGATCTCCTTTGCCCCTGCTGAAGGAAGGGATTCAGCCTCGTTAGTACAGGCATCTGATCCTGGGATTGAAGCCCTGGGGCTGGAAGGGAACTCAGTATGGGAGGAATTTGGGGGGTTGGAGGGATTTGGGCGTTCAAGGAACATTTGGGGGTTCTGGGTGTGTGTGGGGTGGTGGTCCCCAAAAGTCGCTTTAGGAGGCATATTGGGGGATCTCCCACGTGCCAAAAACAGGGGGTACCTGGGTAACAGGGCATCCTGAGTCACTCTTGGGTGAGCAATGTTCCCTCAGGGTGGAGATGTGTTGAGAGGAAGAGTTTCGGGGTTCAGAGGCAATTTAGGCATTGGTGGACATCCCCAAAACTCCCCAGGGTGGTGCAGGGATTTGGGGAACACCCAGTGCCCCAAAACTAGGGGTTACATTTGTCCCAGTGCACCCTGACTCTTCAGTGCCCCTGTTGGCCCCTGGCAGTAAATGGGGGGGATTTGGGCTTCAGAAGGGAACTGGAGGTTTGGGGAGATTTGGAGGTTCATGGGAATGACAGGGAGGTAGAAGTTCTCCTGCCCTGCCACTTTCTCAGCACTTCTGACACCAGCAGCTCCTGCATACAGAAGGCTCCTGCTTTGCTCCCAGAACCTCTGCAGGCAGAACTGAGCTCCAAGCACATGAACAAGCCCTGTGCCTCCTCCTCACCCATCCCCTGCTCCTACAGCTGGGATGGCACCAGCACATCTCCTGACAGCTTCTCCTCCCTTCACAGCACGCACCTGCAATGTGTTTCAAGACAACACTAAAACAGGATTGCAAAGTCAAAGAACACAGACCTGGGTGCACAGGGCAGCCAGGGGAGATGCAGCCTCCTGAGGAAGCGGTCTCCTCTGCACTGGTGACTGCAGGGCTCTAGCTCCTTAAATAGCCCAAGCTCACCATAGAGGCCCTGTCACAATGGGTGTCTCCACAGCGACTGCCACAGCTTTGTGATGGCAGCAGCACCGTGCCCATAGCCATTGGGTACCCAGGAGTGCCTCCTGCCCTTGGCAGCAAGGTCACAGCAGCACCTTTTGTTACCTGGTCTCTGACACTGTGGTCATGTCCCTTGTGCTGCCTTTCCCTCCCCCTGCCCACATCCCTCCATCCCACCGGGGAAACTGGGAGGAGTCACCTGGGAGGCCCAGATCCCTGCTCCCGTCTGGGTGGTGAGCAACTGTATTCTCTCCCCTTGTTATTTCCCTTATCATTATTATTATTGTTGGCAGCAGTAGTGGTTTGGTGTTATACCTTAGTTACTGGACTGCTCTTATCGCAAACCATAGCACTCACATTCTTTCCATTCTCTGGCCATCCATCCAGGAGCCAGTGGGACGGGCAAGAGGGAAGAGAATGATTTTTTTAGGGAGAAAGTTAAAGGCAAGAGAGACAGAGCTAAGGGGCAGATAAAATACATCCCTTAAGGGGTTTTAGAAGGACACTCAAAGGAAAGATCTAGTCTCTGATAGAATCACAGAATCATAGAATCGTAGAATAGTTAAGGTTGGAAAGGACCTTAAGATCATCTAGTTCTAACACCCCTGCCATGGGCAGGGACACCTCTCATTAAACCATATCACCCAAGGCCTCGTCCAACCTGGTCTTGAACACTGCCAGGGATGGAGCATTCATAACCTCCATGGGCAACCTATTCCAGTGCCTCACCACCCTAACAGGAAAGAATTTCCTCCTTATATCCACTCTAATCTTCCCCTGTTTAAGTTTTAACCCGTTACCCCTTGTCCTATCACTAGGGTCCCTAATGAGCAGTAGATCCCCAGCATCCCTACAGGCCCCCTTCAGATACTGGCAGGCTGCTGTGAGGTCTCCAGGCAGCCTTTCCTTCTCCAGGCTGAACAGCCCCAACTTTCTCAGCCTGTCTTCATACGGGAGGTGCTCCAGTCCCCTAATCATCCTCGTGGCCCTTCTCTGGACTTATTCCAACAGTTCCATGTCCTTTTTATGTTGAGGACACCAGAACTGCACACAATACTCCAGGTGAGGTCTCACCAGAGCAGAGTAGAGGGGCAGGATCACCTCCTTCGACCTGCTGGTCACGCTCCTTTTGATGCAGCCCAGGATACAGTTGGCTTTCTGGGCTGCAAGCACACACTGCAGGCTCATGTTCATTTTCTCATCAACCAACACCCCCAAGTCCTTCTCCACAGGGCTGCTCTGAATCTCTTCTCTGTCCGACCTGTAGCTGTGCCTGGGATTGCTCCGACCCAGGGGTAGGACCTTGCACTTGCATGGTTAAACTTCATGAGGTTGGCATCAGCCCACCTCACAAGCGTGTCAAGCTCCCTCTGGATGGCGCTCCTTCCCTCCAGCCTATCATCCAAACAACACAGCTTGGTGTCATCGGCAAGTTCATGATGCAAACTGGAGTGACATGCCCACTCCATGTGGCAGGGCAAGCTCATGGCTGGAACTGAGCTGGCACTGGAGCTGATTCCAAGTCCAGAACCCTTCTAGCCCCACCCAGACTTTGCTGGATGCCCCTCCTACGCCAGCTGATCTCCAGTGCATGAGAAAGGTCTGATCCAGGGTCTGCTTGTATGTTCTGAGCAGCTCGTGATGTGTGAGCACGTGTCAGCTTTCAATAGCTGAGATAGTGGAGAGGCAAAGATGTGTTCCTTGGCCTCCCTCTGCTCAGCTTTGGACAAAGGCAGGCGCGCAGGCCTGCTGTCCTGTGGCTGGTCACTCCGCTAAGGTGGTCGTGTGTTCTCAGAAGGCCCAGTAGAAAGTGGGGATGCTCAAGGACTGGTAGTTGCAAAGCAGAGGCGGAGAGGTGGGCAGGCTGTCTTACCTTCCCTGGGCTGTAAGTCTTCTGGCCCTGCCTTTGCTGTTTTATCTCCTTCAAGGCTGCTTTTGGTTCCATTGTGTACATGGGAGCCCCTGTTTCTAGACATCCAGTTCTACCTTGCGGAAAGCAGCAGGACCTGGTGTCTGTAAGAGAGTCAGGGAGGTTCCTGGGTACACAAGTATTCTGCTGACAGGCAGGGTACTCAGCAAAATGATCACACACTATCTGGATGACATGCACAGTGGATGAAACAAGCACATGAAAGCAAACTAGGTAGATATCTCGGTATGATAAATAAGTACAATAAAACAAATAGTTTATGTGTATAAATATACACATATACATATATGTCTACATATGTGTAAATATACGCACACATATATACGTATAAATATGTGTAAAGTACAGAGGACAATTAGCAATGCATGAAATCAATACTGCGCAGAGAGAACAGGGATTAAAAAAGACACCATCAGTCACCACCGAATCGTCATCCAGGCACACACTTCAGCTGGGAAGCCCCGTTAAAACCCATGCTGGGAGTCTCAGGTAACTGGGAAGTTCCTATGGGGTGTATCCACCTATAGGTGAGGCCTCAAGTTCGGCTACAAGAGGCTCCTGCTTGTATACCCTTAGAAACAGAATGGGCTTTAGCTCTGTCACTGTTTACTCATGAGGCGGTGCAGTTTCTCATCATCTCAGTGCTGGCTGCACTGAGCGTTGGCCAGGTGTCCTAGCCTCCCCAAGCAGGAAGCTCATAGAATGCCTGCACCCTCACACTCAGTATTTACAACCCAGATTCCACCACAGCTGAGAATAATGAGTCTGCTATTTTGATGGTTCCCACCAATTAGTTCAGGACTGCCTTTGCACCTGCATCAGGACTGTCAGAAAACACCCACTTTGAGGCAGTGTCTATAATCTACCAATTGTGGACATGCAATATGAGTTCGCTCCTTCTCACGCTCTTTTTCTTGACTGGAAGGGTGGAAAATGGCCACTACCTGGGTCCCCATACCCTTGGGTAGGGAGCATTCTGGAGGGTAGATTTTGTCTAGTTAAGCCCACTAGCACTTTTGGATCACTGACTAATGCTGTGCTTGAGCATTCTGGGCATCTCCCCACTGCCCCAGTCCTACCAGTCCATCTCTGCTAAGCACTTACAATCAACTGAGGGAAGCAGGGTAATGAGGACCTATTTAATAAACTTCAAATGCTCAGTAACGCTAAGGCCATAGACAATAGAATCACAGAATATCTCCCTACTGAGCACAAGTGCACGTGTCCTGTCTTTCACACTGCTAACCTCCTGTGCTCTTCAAGATGCCTTCCTGAGCTCATGCGGTTTACCTTTAATGCTTATTTCTGGCCAAGTTGGTTTGAATCCTAGTAACCCATAAAGCTCTCACAATGTAATTAGAGAAACCCAAGCTGGATCAAACTATTTCTAAAGAAGTCATCTGTTAGAAAGATGCAGGAGGTAATTTGCTCTTTTGTTAGATTTATTCTAAATTACCTTTATGCAGATGTTGGCTTGGGGATGCACCTGTGGATCTGTTGGTGACTCACATCCAATTCAAGTGGGTGTATCCACTGGCAGGTCCTGCCACCATCCCCAGCATGCCCAGCCCCTGCCCCAGCGTGGGCTCCATCCCTGCCTGCACTTCCCCTGCAGGGTCAGGCCCCGCTTCCCATGCCCTCCTGGCACAGCCCAGTCCAACTCACCCCACTGCATCCCTGCTGTACTCCCTGCCCACCCTGCTCCATCCCGTCCCACCACCCTGACCAACTCACTGCATCCCTGCTCTCGACCCCCTGTCCCCTGGCTTGATCCCATCTCACAGCACTGCCCTTTCCACTCAATCATAACCCACAGCCCTGCTCATCCCGCTCCTGACCAGCTCCTTTGGGCTACATCCCACTCAACCCTGGTTTGATCCCGGATCCATCCTGCTCCATCTTGATCCCAACCTGGCTCCATCCCGCTCTGACCCCGGCTCCATCCCCATTCAATTCTGGCTCGATCCGGCTCATATCTGGTTTGATCCTGGCTTCGAAGGTTCCTGCCAAGAAACACCAAGTGCTGGAGCTCACCTGCGTCTGCCCCGGGAGCAGGGTCAGGCCCCACAGCTCTGCTCCTGCCAGCGCTGCCGAGCCCTGCACTCACTCGATGGTGCCATCGGAGCGCCCCACACAGCGCAGCACGGGCTGGGCCGTTGCTCTGGCTCCGGCAGAGGCACAACTGCCTCGGGAAGCTGCCAGCGAGCAACGAGAGCTGAGAAGCGGCTGCAGAAGGGCTCTGCTGTGGGGCTGAAAGCCAAGGGTGGTGCAGGGAAAGGAAAGGAAAGGGAAGGAGAGACTGCAGGGCCTCAGCTGTTGGGCTTCCTTCAGAGGAGGTGGCGGTGCTGCCCTCGATCCTGGCTGTTCTCCAGGCCTGACCTGCCCTCAGGGGGCTGCAGGGGCCTCTGAAAAGTCCAGCAGCAAAGACAGGATGTTCTGCACAAATGTGTGCACCTGATCCTGGGCCTGACTCAGTGCTGAGAGCACTTCTGCAGACAAAAGGGGATTGTATTTTACCATCATACAGTCACAGCCTGGTTTGGGGTGGAAGGGACTTTAAAGCCCACCCAGTCCCAAACCTTGGGTGCCCAGTGGCCATGGGCACAATGCTGCTGCCATCACAAAGCCGTGGCAGTCGCTGTGGAGATGCCCATTGTGACGGGGGCCCCATGCTGAGCGTGGGCTCTTTAAGGAGCGAGAGCCCTGCAGTAACCAGTGCAGAGGAGACCCCTCCCTTGGAAGGCTGCATCTCCCATGGCTGCTCTTTGCGTGCAGTTCCGTGTTCTTTGACTTTGCAATCTTGTTTTAGTGTTGGCTTGAAACACATTGTGGGTGCGTGCTGTGAATGGAGGAGAAGCTGTCAGGAGATGAGCTGGTGACATCCCAGCTGTAGGAGCAGGGGATGGGTGAGGAGGATGCCCTGGGCTTGTTCATGTGCTTGGAGCTCAGCTCTGCCTGCAGAGGTTCTGGGAGCAAAGCAGGAGCCTTCTGTATGCAGGAGCTGCTGGTGTCAGAAGTGCTGAGAAAGTGGCAGGGCAGGAGAACTTCTACCTCCAAGTCAGAGCCTGGGGGAGTGCAAGGGTCACTCCAGCTTCCAGGACACCCCCTTAGTTTCATCCCACCCCTGGTCAGAGGGATGAGCTCATCGTCAGCATCTTCACAGGTAAGATTTAGGGAGAACTCCCCAGCTGCAGCCCAAAACCTGGCAGGTTCCCACCATATCTCCATTTTCTGCCTCCCCAGTGATCTGTGGAGTGGTCTCTGGTGGCTGTAGCCCCTGTTTGCGGGCTCCATTGGTCCCCCAAATTACTCGGCCCCCTGCAGAGCTTGGGCACATTCCCATGAACCTCCAAATCTCCCCAAACCTCCACTTCCCTTCTGAACCCCAAATCCCCCCCATTTACTGCCAGGGGCCAACAGGGGCACCGAAGAGTCAGGGTACACTGGGACAAATTCACCCCTAGTTTTGGGACATTGGGTGTTCCCCAAATCCCTGTACCACCCCGGGGAGCTTTGGGGATCTCTCCCAATGCCCAAATCCCCTCTGAGCCGACAAATTCTTCCCCTTAACACATCTCCACCCTGAGGGAACATTTCTCACCCAAGAGCTACTAGGGGTGCCCTGTTAGCCAGGTACCCCCTGTTTTTGGCACATGGATGCTCCCCCAATATAATGTGCCTCCTACAGCGAGTTTTGGGGAACTCCCCCTCCCCAACTTCCCAATGTTCCTTGAACCCCCAAATCCCTCCAACCCCCCAAATTCCTCCCATACTGAGTTCCCTTCCAGCCCCAGGGCTTCAATCCCAGAATAAGATGCCTGTACTAACGAGGCTGAATCCCTTCCTTCAGCAGGGGTAAAGGAGATCCCTGCCTGGCCTGGCCTGGCTCTCCTGTCTGATGACAATGGGGCTCCCTAAAGCATCCAATGAGATTCGGCTGCCCTGGGATTGCTGGACACCGCATTTTCGGGAGATGGCAAGTTCCCCAAAAAACTGAGCCACCCTGAGGCATTTTAGAGATCAGCTGAATCACACCAAATCCTCCCAGGATCACCCAAAATCCCCCAAACCCAAAGACCGCTGCTCCAAAGCTGCCCCAGCTCAGCACAGTGGCACAGACCTGCTAAAAAAGGGGTGTCCTGAAAAGTGGGATCCCCCCAGCACCCTCCCTGGGGGTCCCCCAAGATGCTCTGGGACTCTGAACCCACTGGGGGGACCCCAACATTGCTTTGGGTTCAGTAGTGAATTCAGGGGGCCCAGAGCGGTGAATCCCCCAAAAGGGGCACCCTGATAAAGGGGCACCCCAAAACCACACTGCCCCCCCAAAAGGGTCATGGAAGCACTCAAAGCAGTTGTGGTATCCCCTAAAATCCTGGGGTATCCCAAATGTCCTTGAAGCACAAGAGCAGGCAGGACACCCAAAAGGGGGGCCCGGGGCAGCCCAAACGTGACCCGCACCCTCCCATCACCCCAGACCCTCTGAAATGAATCCAGGGACCCAAAATCCTGGAGAGGCCCCAACAAACACCCCCATCCCAAATGGGGATGCCAAAAAAAAGCTGTCCCCACCCCAAGGACTCCAGCCCCAAAATGCTCCTGGTTGCCTCCGAACTAGACCCCATGAGGATTTCCAACCCCACCCCGGTTACAGGGAGCATTGATCTGCTTTAGGGTAGGAAGCTCTGCAGAGGGATCTGGACAGGCTGGATCTACGGGCTGTGACCAATGGGATGAGGTTCAAGAAGGCAAAGTGCCAGGTCCTGCACTTGGGCCACAACCCCCTGCAGCGCTCCAGGCTTGGGGAAGAGAGGCTGGAAACTGCTCATGGGAAAGGAGCTGGGGGTGCTGATTGGTGGAGCTGAACATGAGCAGCTTGTGCCCAGGCAGCCAGGAAGCTCCCAGCATCCTGGCCTGGATCAGCACCAGTGCGGCAGCAGGGCCAGTGCAGTGGCTGTGCCCCTGCAGTGAGCACTGGTGAGGTCTCACCTTGAATCCTGTGTTCAGAGGCCCTCACTACAACAGAGACTTTGAGGTGCTAGGTCGAGGTTAGAGAAGGGCAACAGAGCTGGTGCAGGGCCTGGAGCACAAGTGTGATGGGGAACAGCTGAGGGACCTGGGGGATTCAGTCTGGAGAAGAGAAGGCTCAGGGGGGACCTGATCGCTCCCTATAACTGCCTGACAGCAGGCTGGACCCAGGAGGGGACTGGTCTCTACTTCCAGGTAGCAAGGGATGGAACAAGAGGAAATGGCCTCAAGCTGCACCAGGGCAGGTTCAGATGGAGCTGAGGAGCAATTCCTTCCCCAGAGGGTGCTCAGGCATTGGAACAGGCTGCCCAGGGCAGGGCGGTAGTCACTGTCCCTGCAAGTGTTCACATACCATGTAGACGAGGGCCTCAGTGCCACGGGTTAGTGGTGGCCTCGGCAGTGCTGGGGTAAGGGTTGGACTGGATGAGCTTAAAGGTCTTTTCCAGCCTGGCTGATTCCATGATTCTGTGATCCTTTTTGCTGAGGCACTGCTGAACCAGGTATTTTCTGTTGCTGTTTCCTAACATTCCTTCCAATGTAAATGGAAGTGCTTCTAAACCTGGTGAGTGCTTGAAAGGTTGTTGTAACGCTGATGGCTGTGCATTTACAGGCATCTGCAGTAGTTTGGAAACTTCAGCCTGTCCTTCAGGTAATTTCAGTTCCTCTGCAACCCCCGGTAGGTAGGCATGCCATTTTCTGCTAGTGGGTTTATGCAAGTCCATCCTGAGGAGCAGTTCCCTTTGGGATACCGTCAAGCTAATTGAATGGATTGATTACTGTTAGGGTGGTGAGCCACTGGAATGGGTTGCCCAAAGATGCTGGGAATGCTCCATCCCTAGCAATGTTAAAGGCCAGGTTGGAAAGAGCCTTGGGTGACATATATAAAAGACATATATAAAAGACATGTTCTAAGGGACGTGAGTGATGTGCTGGCTTGCCAGTGTTTGGTTAATGGTGGACTCAATGTTCTTAAGGGTCTTTTTCAACCTAAATGTTTTCATGATTCTACACAATGCTGTTGTTTCGACCAAACTCTGTCTCTCATCAGAGGAATGACACTGCAGGAAGGCAGTGTGTCTGCCAGCTGAGGGAGGGAACATCAGTGCTAGCTTCAGGCTGTTTCCCATGGTGTCCCCTGGAGCCCAAGGGGGACCTGGAGGGAGCCCAGAGGGGCAAAGGCAGAGCCGCCTTGGGCTGGACCTCTGCTGCTGAGCTGGGCTGGGCTCCTGGGACACAGATAGATGCTGGCGAGCGGGCAGAGCTGCAGAGAGACAACTATGCCCAGGAGCAGGACTGAGGCACTGCCTGCAGGCACCCAGGGGAAAACTGCGAGCCTCAGAGAGCTTAAAGGCACTTGGCAGTGGAGGATGCTGAGAGCTCCCTGCAGGAGAAACCTTCCCAGCCCTGTGCACGGTAAGGCTCTGGGTACAGGGCAATACAGCTGCAGCTCCTGGAGGGATCTCCTCAAGCTGCTGCCTTGCACAGACCATGGGATCTGTCAGGAGACTCTCTTGGTTTCTCTGTGTAGATAAGGAGGAGGATGTGCTGCAGAGCAGGGCTTCCCTGTGCACCATGGGAGGGACAGGACAAGGCAGGTCCCTTGTCCCGGCTCTGGCTGCAGGGTGTGGATGTGGGTGTGCAGCCAGGGATGCCCAGCGCTGCCCTTGTGAGCAGGGTCCCTGCAGCCCAGGGGCTGTGTGCAGGGGCAGGGACTCTGCTGCCTGCCAAGGTCAGCACTCAGCCTGCCCCGGAGTTCCCCATGGCACTGGGGGAGAAGCTGGGGTGAAAGGAACAACCCCTGGCAGGGAAGGGGAAGTGTTCTTGTGCACTGGAGAGGGTGCTGTGTGGGTCAGGGCTGCTCAGAGCTCCACATTACTCTGAGCATGTTTGCAGAGTCCTTTTGAAAGACACTAAGGGAGTGTTTGTCCTTAAAGGACGATACTGGTCTGTGATGTTTTTCACTCTTGGTGGGCAGGTTGGGCAGTGGGAGCTGGGAATTTACTTCTCCGCTTTGGAGAAGGCACCGAGAGTCTTGTCAGGAACTGTCTGAGCTGCTCCAGAGCACCTGCACAGGCACAGATGCCCCTGGGAAGAGCCCTGCTGCCGGGAGGGGTGTGCAGGGCAGAGCTGAGCACACAGCCCATGGCATGGGCTCTCAGAGCACTGAGAGGGAGCAGAGCTGGGCACAGAGCAGCAATTCCTGTCAGGGACAGCTCCAAGCAGCAAAGATATGGGCAGGGAATGGGGGGAAAGTGCAGCCCAGCCCTGGGGAGGGTGCGTTCAGGAAGCTCTCTTGGGGTCTGGCACTGGAGGTGGCTGCTGGCCATGCTCTGCAGGGCAAGGAGCTGACTGTCTCGCTAGAAAGTGCAGGGCAACTGAGAACCAGACTGATGGACTCTGCAGCAACCTTCAGTAGGCACTAACCCACAGACAGTTGAGCCGTTTTGTCTGTCCCATGCTGAGACTCTTCACAGTTGTCTTCAAAACCTTCGGAGTTTTACCCCTAAAAAAGTCATTTGTCAGCTGTGTCACTGGGAACACAAACAAACCAACCAACCTCAAAGACAATCATGACCAAGTCCCGCTCAGCGTCTCCCATGCAGCCCAATAGTGTTCAGAGTTGTGTGTAAATTGAAGTTCTGTATCTGACATCCCTCCTGTCCTAACCTGTCACTGCCTTTTTCTCCTCTGACACTGCCCCATGCCCGGAGGCAGCAGATGTCCAACAGCAGCTCCATCACCCAGTTCCTCCTCCTGC
>NW_026643068.1:0-13962 GCF_028554395.1 Pezoporus wallicus
GATGAGTTTTAATGTCCCTTCCAACCCAACTCTTCTGCAATTCTATGGATTTAGGTGAGTAGATGGTTTCTCAGGAGCCGTTAATTCCACGGTACAAGGTTCTGTTTGGTGCATTACTGCTGCAGATGTGCAGTGTTTGCTCTCTTTTAGTTTTCCCTCCCATTTTTAGTCCCCACACCAGGCTGACACCTCCATCCTCGCTTCCCATCCTCTTTTTATTTCAGCTTCACTCATATTAGTGCATTGGCTGCCTCATCTCTAAGAGTACTCAGGCTCCAGACTGTACCAAAATGTTTCCTATGGATGCCACAAACTGCATGATTGCCGCTGCTGCCCATGCAGGGCCAGGGCCACAGGAGGTTTCTGTACTATAGTATTGCACTCTCAAGTTTTAAGGCTTTTTAATCAGGAGCAGGGGAAAAAAAATGGAAAAAAATATAGCTTCATTTTTAAATGTGGCACTTGTGCTGGGAATGCCTTCCCCTGCTCCGAGCTGGGGGTGACCCCAACGGGGTGCTGCTGCTCTTTGCTTTCCTTCACAGGCACTAGAAAGGGGCAGGAAAACTACCCAGGAGACTTTCTGCCGGCATTGCGCCCATGGTTTATTTGAAATAAATCGTGATTTCTAACTCCAGAGGTGTCCTGGCTCTTGGATGGGATGGGGGGACTTCTGCAGTAGAGGTCACATCTGGCTGACCAGTACTTCTCCTTTTAAATGGGAATAAGACCTTCGCTTAAAAAAAAGGGGAAAAAAAGTGCACAAAAGTGGCTTTGATGACTGGCTCCTTCCACAACTCAAAAACGGTTTTTAAGTCTGCCTCCTAGTGGATTTGAGGGCCGGAGACAATCTAGAAACAGAGGAGCATCACATTAAAAATGAACAGCATAAAATGTTTTTAATAAAAACAGGCTTTGTCAAAAGACCAATCTTTGCAGAACTGCTAATGTCCTGAAATAAAACTAATTTGTTCATTTCACAGAAGACCCTATAACTGCAGTTTTAAAAGGGTAGGCAATTTAAGGACATTCTCTTCTCATAACACATCCACAAAACAATCTGTCACAAATACCTCTGTCTACTACACCTCAGGCCGTGGCTATTTTACGGAAGCATGCGAAAAGGCAGAGTTGGAGTTAGCTTTGGAACCCACATGCTCAAAATTTCATAGATTCTATTAAATAACAACCATGGTCTTTTAACCATATTCTCAAAGAAGGAGTCTCTATTTCTTGGGCTACAGGAGCCTTCTCTGAGGGTTACCCTACCTGCAGCTGCTTTGACAACTTCTCTCCAGAGTCAACCCGTATGTTAAAAACTACCGTTTTCAGTTCTTAGGTTGCAATGAGATAGAGTTACTAAATCCTTGCCCATTGCTGGCCCAAACAATGTAAACTGACATTTAATGGGAAATACTGCAAGTTTCTAGATTTCTTTTCCATTATCCAGTTTTCTTGATGCCTTTTTCTGTGCACCAACTGCTGTTACAAATCTTTATGAAATAATAAAGTGGAAATAGAGTAATGCAGAAATAGCAAAACAATAAGAAGTTTTCAATTCTGAAGTTATTTAAAACCCGGGTCTGGAAAGCAAACTCGACTCACAAACATTAAGGGAGCACTATGGTAAATCAACAAGGTAATACATGAACTTTGCAAATGAGGTACTCATTTGGAGCTGCACTAGAGAGGAGAGTATCTGAGCTTCTCACGAAACATAATGCTGGCAGAGAGATGACTGATTTATGTTCCTTAATGCTGACATAAGGTAAGATACTTCATCATTTGTCTGGAAAGAAAGCAGTTGTAGTTGTTCTTGTAGCAATAGTTGTTACTCTTCAAGAAAGCAGAGATCAGTGCATTGCAGTGCTGTGTTTATACATTTTTGTAGGAAGTACAGAAATGTCTAATTCTCATCCCTCTGTCTTCCCATTTATAAAAAAGAAAAGTCATTCTGAGGATCCTGGTTGCCTACAGCTTCTTTTTCTTGTTGACTGACTCAACATCAGCTTGTTTTACGAAGAGGAGGCTGAGGGGCCTCAAATTCTGGGCTAACACTACCCCAATGGGAGCTGTAAAAATGATGGTAAAGTTGTAAAGACAAATGCCTCTCAATCATGGGCAAATGGCCCCAGGATGGAGGTTCAGCCTGGTTGTCAAGAAAAGATTCTTCACTTGCAGAAGAGTGCTCATCTGGGGCAGCTGTCAAATCTCCAGCCTTAGCAGTAGTTGAGACTTGGCCCAAGCAAAGCTGAGTCTAATATAGTTTGGTGCTTTGAGTAGAGACAGGACTAGAGACCTCCAGCAGTGCCTTCCAAAGGACATCTTTACCTTGATGTGGGCTTGGTGATGCCTGCAAAGGATTTTGCCCAGACTGCAGTCTGCTTGTTAGTGCCTATGAGGTCTTTCTCCTCTCCCTAAATTTCATGGATTTGCAGGAATTTCATTGTCACTGAGCTCTCTTATCTCTTTACCAAATTGCATGCAAAATTAGTGAACAAATTCAAAAGACCTTGGGGTAGACAGAGGGAAGAAAGAGATGGAAAGACAAAAATGCATGCACATTTACTCTCTCTTCCTTTCCAGAGAGGAAAGATCACACACTTTCTTTTTTTGTTTTGCTTCCACAAAGTTATGCTACAGGGCAGATTGCCACAGGCTAGTCCATGTGGGAATTCTTGTCCTTTTCAGTATGTCCCTAACACAGCGATACGAAGGCACAAAATCACCATTCATCTTGCTTTCCAGTACACTCCTTTTCCTGAAGCCCATGGTGCCAACTCTGCCAGACATAATCCTAGATGAAGCAAACAACTGTTCTGACCTGGTACTGTAATTCCTTTGTCCTGGCCCCCATGTAACATTTATGTCTGTGACCCGATTTGCAAATCCAGCTGATGATATAGGGCAGGACAGAGAAGATGGAACAGCATGTTATGACCTCTGAGTGGTATTTCTCTTCACGTATTGACTGAGTTGAGAAAGTGAGTTCTAGTGTCATGCTCTCCATGATACTAAAGCAGAAATCAGAGCTAGCATAGGAAAAGGCCAAGTGAAAGATGTGTTTGTGCATTGCAAATAGCAGCATCATCAGCCAGTGCGTTCAGTGGGAAACATCTAGCTGCCCATGTTGGGAAGTTGTTGAGGACAGAATCTGGAAGTCTTACTTAATACTGCACATATTCAATTGGTCTTTTCTACACTTAAGGATGAACACAATGTGCGCCCACACAGTGCACGAACTGATGTCTGAAATACCAGTCATTACATCCACTGGGTTGACAAAAGATATTTTGGCGTTTGCTTGGAAGGCATTAGCTGTCCGCTTTACACGCCCAGGCAGGGATGCTGGCCCAGTCGGGAAGGAAAAGAAGACATACAGGACTCCAGTGAGACTCTTGAGCTCTGACCCCATGTATCATTAAATGTATTTTACTTGCCATCATCTTTCACCAAACTCCCCAAACCTTCCATGTAAAATCAATACCAAAAGTCCTTAGGGTTTCTTGACAGCAACCTCTGTCTTGATAACAACCCCAAATGAGAGCGAGCTTTTTTGATCTTTCTTTGTTTCACTGCCTGACAAGGTTGGCTTTTTTTTTCTCTGCCTGGAAAGTGAGAGCAGCACTGTAAATGCCATTCATTCATTTCTCCTTTTGAAAGAAGTTCAGCACTATTTCTTAACAATGGTCAAGGCCTGGATACACACCATCTGCCTGCAGGCTCATTCCAGAACCGCCTCTGTTGTCACAATTCCTTGCTCTCAGCTGAATGGAACTTTCTGATCTACCTTATTCCTTCCATTTACAGCGGTGGGAATCAGAAGAATCACAGAATACTTAGGGTTGGAAAGGACCTTAAGATCACCCAGTTCCAAGCCCTCTCCCATGGGCTGGGACATCTCACACTAGACCATGTCGCCCAAGGCTCTGGCCTTGAACACTGCCAGGGATGGAGCGTTCGCAACTTCTTTGGGCAGCCTGTGCCAGCGCCTCACCACCCTTACAGTAAAGCACTTCTTCCGTATATCCTGTGAGAGGCCGGACTCGGGGCCGCCGCTCAGCCGCGGCAGGTACCGGCAGTGCCGGCGCCGGGGGAGCCGCTTCCCCAGCGCCCTTTCGCTGTACCCGCCCCTGCTGCGGTCCTGGGGCGCGGCTGCGCGCACCGTCTCAGGCCCGGCACGGCCGCCGGGCAGTCGGGGAGTCCGGTGGGTCGCGCCCCGTAGCAGCAGGTCTGTGAAGCGACGTTGGCGCCTCGCCCCTGGCACCGCACGTATTTATAAAACCGTTCCTTGTTCTCAGATAAGACTGTCGGAGCCTTGCAGCCAGAAAACACAGATGGACATCTGGCAGGCAGTTCCTGTTCACCACTGGGGCACATCCATTTGGAAGATACCTCTCTTAGCTTGGCCATTCACCCTCTGAGCAATCAGTCACTGTATTTGGTACATAAAAATGAAATAAATTGCTAATAAATTAATTTTCCAAACCGAGGAAGTGTGCAGCAGCTTGTGCTGTCACCTGGACTTTGTCACTGGCCACCCTGTCCCCTTTTGCCTCTCCCACAGCCCTCTTCTCCATTCCTAACATTACAGCCTAAAAACCAAACTCCAGATCCTGACCCTGCACAGTTATTCCTTGCACTGTTCATCACCCAGCACAAACTGACAGTTCTCCTCACTAAAACCTGCATGTTCAGATTTCATTAGTGACTAGAAAGAATGTCATTCCTGACAAGAAACAGAATTGCCGAGCAGCTGTATGAGCCAGAGCTGTTTTGCTCTGGCACCATCTTTTTGCTAGAGGCATCTCTCTGTTAAAGGGATGTATACCCTCCTCTGAGATGAGAACCCGGACAAAACAGAGCACGCCCAAGGCCCAAACTGCCTGTTTCATTGTTATTTTGACTCGGTTTAGCAAAAACACGTTAGTGACATAGTAATTTATTTTGTTCTCCTACATGATGGTGCACTCTAAAATTGCTGGTCCTGCAGCACCTGCAAGTGCGATACAGTGTAAACTGGAGAAGAAGCAATAACAGAACTCTCGGGGCTTATTCTTGTTCCTCAGTAGTTAAAAGCGGAGCAAGAGAGTATGCAGCGAGTTAAGCATCTTCCTGTGTATAGTTAGGGGCTCCTCTGTTATTTGGAAAATATTTTAGGAAAACCAGGCCAAATTAAATGATCCCATGGTTTTACTTTTCGTAAAGCTGCTTTAGATGGAACGGGTTGCCCAAGGAAGTAGTGAACGCTCCATCCCTGGCGGTGCTCGAGGCCGGGCTGGATGGAGTCTTTGGTGGCATGGTTTACTGCGAGACGTCCCTGCCCATGGCAGAGGGCTTGGAACCGGATGATCTTAAGGTCCTTTCCAACCCTAACCATTCTATGATTCTATAAAATAAACGTCTTGTACATTTTTAGGACCCACGGAAAAGTTAAATAGATAGTGATCCCATATAAATGTGAAATTGATTTGAGTCTTTTCAGAGATTGAAGTAAAAAAAAAAAAAAAAGCCAGCATACTGGAATTCAGCGGTAGGACGATTTTTATATGATTGTAAATTGTTACACTTAACCTTTTGGCTAAGGCAGGCCCAGAGTTCCTGCATCTTCTGTTTCAATCTATGCGGATCAGAGCAAGCTCAGTTAGGACGCAGATTAAACGTCCAGATGTATATTTGAAACCTTTGGTTTTAAAGTACGGTATTGACAATGTGATATTTCCCTCTTTTCTATGACAATGTCATGTTTAAGATAGTTGAAAATGCTGGGGATTTTAGAGATACCCCTTAGCACAAACAGAACTTGTGAATTTTTTGTGAATGCTTCAGCTTTCAGATCTGTTGGCTGTATCTACGCCAACACTATTCCCATTGTTACAAAGTGTTTTATATAAAAGCTTACAATATTCCCAAATCTGAACCCAATCTCTCCTCTTCTGATATGCTTGATGAAGTGTGCAATGAAGGTATTTTCTCTGGGCACAAACTAAATCAGTACTTCTCCTCAGTACAATACTCAGTCGTCCCGTGTCAGTATACACAACAAAGGCACGAAAGTGACTCTTCCCAATGGTTCTAACTCTGCTTCAGCACTGTTAAGCTATCTGAGCTCGTTACCTGCCCCTGGCACGTTCTGTTGAGGAGTCTGTGGTGGTTTTTTTCTTTTAAATGTGCTTTTCTTCTTAAGAGATTCCTGGACTATTCCCCACCACCATCTGATGAAAAAATACACCAAACTTGCAAAGTCATAAAACAGTGACCTGCAGCGAAGCTTCAAAAGACACAAACAACCCCTAAACCCAACAAGAGTAAGGGACACGGTAATCTCTGTTAAAAATTTAACAGTAAAAGCTGTCAGGCAGGTCCAAATTAATTTCAGATTTGAGATCTGGGTTATTCTTGTAATCCAAGGATTGCAAGGTATCCTAATTTGACTTGGAACACAGGCCTCCTGTAGTTATCCCTTCCCAGCTGCAGCCAGCACCCTGAAAACCCTTGAAGAGTTCCCAGCTCTCCAGCAGCCCTAGAAGTTCCCAGGAGATCTCAAAGGAAAGCAGAGAAACTACTCATCACCTGTTAGCTACCTCTTTCAGCTGCGCTCACCACATGAGTTTAATGGAGCCCTGATGACTGCCACAACCAACAGCGGCTTCTCTATTTTTACGGATAAACAATACACCAGCCACTAAGTGGACCTCTGAAGGTCCATCCAACCCAAACTATTCCATCATTCCTTTCCTTCTACTCGGGTTGTGCTCCAGACACGGTCTGGTGTTTGTCCTGGTGTCGCCGGTGAATTATTCAGGGAAGTCATCCTTGGTGGGTTAATTAAAAGGGCTTTCTTCACGATGAAGCGATGATCAGATGGGAAGGAATCAGCGACTGAAGGAAAATCATAGCGTAAGCAAACGGTGATAAAGTAATAGTGGAATGGTAAAGAGAGTCACAGGAATCATTCAGGTTGGAGAAGGCCGTAAAGGCCGTCCAGTCCAACCGTTAAGCAAACACCGCCAAGTTCACCAGGAAACCATGTCCCTAAGCTGGCCCTTGACTCTGCACTTGCAGGTGGAGCAGCCGCCCCGCTGACCTCGGTGCCAAGGGCTCGGGTCCCTGCCTGTGCGCTTCACAGCCAGCCCTGCGATGCAGTGTCCGTGTCACAGTGGGTGGTGTGTGGCCGAGGGTGCCCCTGCCCATACTTGGGGCGCACGCGGGCCAGCGGTGCTCATGTCACAGAGGCCACTGTGACTGGTGGCGGGGGCAGGCCTATAAGAAAGGGAACGCCGGGCACAGTGCATCGCTGCGACCTGCTGAGGTGCGGGGAGTAGAGGGCAGGGACAGGGCTCTCGGGGGCCTGCCGAGGAACGAGGGGGCTCCACACCGCAGGGCTCTGGGCCTGTGCTGCAAGCTCACCCGCGTCTCTCTTCTCCCTCACAGGTAGCAGAGGAGCATTTGGAGAAGCAGCCCCAGCGCTGCTGGGACAGGGACTCTCCAAGCGCCCACCTTTGATGTCTGACACCTCCGCAAGGAGGTCTAGGACACCCGACTCGATGGAGCAGGGTGAGAGCAAAGTCCCCCTCCTACAGCCTGGCAGAGGGACTCCTGAGGCTGTGGGCATGCACCGGGAGCGTTGGCAGGGGGAGGCAGGAGCTCCAAAGCCACCCTGCGGGAGGGCCGCTCCTCTGCTTGGCAAGCGGGACCAGGGCTGGGCAGTGCGCACCCTCCGGGACACCCATGCCTGCAGTGCCCTTTCCTCTCCAAGGCTTCCAGCCCTGCTCAGCAGCCAGCTAGGCAGGGACAGAGCAGCCCCTGGGGGCAATCCCTCAGGGATGCATCCCTGGCCCCACAGAGATGCTCATTCGCCGTGGCATTTGCTCTCTCCCCTCCAGCATGCGTGCTGTGTCGCCGCGCAGAGGCAGCCCCGGACATCTGCGGGCCAAAACGGAATTATGAATGGGGCTGTGCCCATCGCTTTTGCCTGGTGAGTTCCTCTGGGGCTGGTTTTATCTTTGCAATGCACCTGCCCTGCCACATGCCCCTCATCTGCTCCTTGTCTCTGCTCTTCTGCAGCTTTTTGCCAGTGACCTTCATCCCCAAGGGACCGAAGAGGAAGAAGAGATCGGATTTTCTCTTATGGATGTTCTACTGACAGTCAATCAGGCAGCCCAGATGGTGAGGATCTGAGATGATCAGGGTGACTCGTGCCAGGAGAGGTTTGCGGGAGTTTAGCGCAGATGCCAAGAACAGAATCCCAGATTTTCCACCCAGCTCTGGGACAGAAGTCTTGCTCCCAGCAGCTCCACAGAGGCTCCAGCACAGGAGCCTGCTCTGCCAGGTGGATCTGTGGCCTGTGATCCAGCTGGGGCCACATCCCGCCCCCTGCCCCAAGGTGTGGGTCTGGCTGTGGAGACCCTGAGGCTGCCGCTGATGGGGGCTGCCCTGCTCTTTCCAGGTCTGCTTTGTGTGTGGAGAGAGGGGGGCCACCGTCACCTGCCAGGAGATAGGCTGCGACCGCAGGTTCCATCTCCCCTGTGCCGTGGAGGGTGGATGCATCACCCGTTACTTCCTGCCGTTCAGGTACCCCCTCTACCCTTCTCCCCATCGCCAGGGAAGGACCCAGCGCTTCTCATCTCACCCATGCCTTCCCTCTTCCCCTAGTTCCTTCTGCTGGGAGCACCGCCCACAACAGCAAGAGCTGGCGGCTCCAGAGGACACCAACTGCCTCATCTGCAGGGACCCTGTTGAAGGCAGAACGACCTATGGGACCATGGTGTGCCCAGCATGCAAACATGCCTGGTTCCACAGGGCGTGCATCCAGGTAGCAGTCGTTCCCTTGCTCCGGGCACGGCAGCCTCTCAGCAGCACCGGAGCCTCACTCACGCTCTTTCTGTTTCTCCTGCAGGGACAGGCTATGAGGGCTGGCGCTTTTTGCCTGCGCTGCCCTCTGTGTCAAAATACGAAACTGTTTCTAACAGAAATGCTCCTCATGGGGATCCAAATCCCCATAAGGTTGGTGTCCTCCTGGCCAGCACTGTGCCACGCCTGGACCTGCCCCCGCAGTTGTGGCCCTCTGCTGACCCCCAAGTCTAGGCTTTAGCTCCATGCCGGAGTTGGAAACAGGGTCTGGGGGGAAGAGCGGGGAGGCCCTGCATATGCCTTATGCTGGGGCAGCAGGGGCTCATCCATTTTCCTTTCTCCATCAGAAAGGCGGCATGGGAAGACAACAGTGCATACACAGAACTGTACCAGAGGCACAGGAGCTGCGATGCCAGGGAGTGCCTTTGTCCAGGAGGAAGGGAGGAAGTAGAGCCAGACGGGTAAGTTGCCAAAGATGCACCCTGGGGCTCGGCACGGGACCTCTGCCTCAACAAGGGCTCGAAGCAGAAGGGCTGAGAACAAGAGCTCTGCTGGACAATCCCGTGCTGTGGGCACTTTATCCTTAGAGACATGAACCCATTTCTTTCCCCAGGCCCTGGCAGCTCTTCCTGTGCCACTCCTGCGCTGCTGTGGGCACTCACAGACGCTGCTCCAACGTGGGGAACAGCCATGAGGCCACATGGGAGTGTGACGGCTGTGCTGGCCCGAGCATCTGTAAGTGTCAAAGCACCCGGGTACTCCGGGGCTGGGGCCAGGGGCCAGGCAAGGCCAAGCAGCGGGTGCCTGGTGTGGGCTTGGCAGAGCCTGTCTGCTCCAGGAGGGCTGGGGCAGCGCTCTGGCCTACCCTGCCCCAGGCCTGGGAGCCAAGCCCTTGACGTTCCTGCTTTCCCTTGTAGCCTCCAGTGCCAGCTTAGAGCTTGCTGGTCCCAGCACTGCCAGCCCAGCAGCATCGGGGCAGTCTCCTGGATCTCTGGAACTGGAGTTCAGCAGCCCCAGCCCCAGCAGCCAGGAAGCACCGGGGCAGACTCCTGGATCTCTGGAACTGGAGTTCAGCAGCCCCAGCCCCAGCAGCCAGGCAGCATCGGGGCAGACTCTGGAACCTCAGGCACAGGAGTCCAGCAGCCCCAGCAGCAGCAGCCAGGCGGCACCGGGGCAGACTCTGGAACCTCAGGCTCAGGAGTCCAGCAGCCCCAGCAGCAGCAGACAGATGCCATCAGCACCATGCCACAGTTGCCCAGTGTGTGAGGGCAGCGGCCGCTCCAGCCACCCTGGGCCTGACCGACGGCAACACCAAACCCGGTACACCCGTCAGACCCAGACACCCTACACGTGGCTTAGAAGACTGCAGGAGAGAAGCCGACTGCCAGCAACACGCTCTGTGATCAATACCCGCAGCCAGGCGGTGCCAAGGTTGTCCCAACGCTGCACATCACGTGAGACCCGCAGGTGCAGCGCCACCAGAGAGCAGCCATCAGCGGCATCCCGTGGCTCTGCACCGCTGCAAAGAAGCGGGAGCAACAGACGCGGTGGGCCCATGCGGGTGCGAGACCGCTCCCGCGTGCAGCGTCGGGCCCAAGCTCCCTATGCACGGCCCAGAAGACGCTCCCAGGGCAGCCGCACACCAGCAGCACGAGCTGGGAGGAGCCCCCGCAGACAGGCTGCGCCCAGGCTGTCCCAGGGCTCACCAGCACGTGCGAGCCACAGCCGCAGCATCACAAGGCAGCGGCCGTCAGCATCATCCCGTGGCTCCAGAGCACGACAAAGAGGCAGCGCCTCAAGATCCACCGGGCCCGTGCGGGTGCGAGACCGCTCCCGCTCGCAACGCCGGGCCCAAACTCCCAACACGCGGCGCAAAAGACGCCGTTTGAGCAGCCACACGCCAGCACCACGTGCAACCAGGAGCACACGCAGACAGGCTGTGTCGCGGCTATCCCAGCGCTCCCCAGCACGTGCTAGCAGCTGCTGCAGCAGTGACAGTCAGGAGTCATCAGGGAGCAGCAGCTCCAGCACTGACAGCCAGGAGGCTTTATAGCCATGCCACAGTTCCCTGGCACCAGGCACTGGCACTGCAACAATCGGGCCATGCCACAGCTTCCCGCTGTGCTCCCAGTTGAACTGTCACACCCAAACTGCCTACACGCGGCCCAGAAGACAGCAGGAGAGAAGCCAACCGCCAGCACCACGTGGTGAAAGGAGCACCCACAGCCAGGCAGTGAGGGGCTGCCCCAGTGCTCGCCAGTACGCGAGACCAGGAGCCCCAGAACCAGCAGGCATGGGCCATCGGCAGCATCCTCTGACTCCGCGGCACTGGAAAGCGGCAGCAGCTCCATCCCCGCTAGGCCCGCGTGGCTGCGAGACAACTCCCACTTGCGACATCGGGCCCAAACTCCCAGCGCACGGCCTGGACGCCTCAGTGGGACCAACCGTGTTTCACCTCTGAGCGACCACTGTGATCCCCCTCTACCGGCACAATAAAGGTGGCCCTTCATCTCTGGACTGGGAGATTCCAGGCTCCTTGGTTGGCTTCCTCCTCCTCTGCCTTTCTCAAGGGGCAGCATCAGGGACTGGGCCCAGAGCACTGTCCTTCCCCTAGAGGTCAGCAGCACCTCCTGCACACTGACCTCCTGCACCCACCCACCCAGCCGGCCTGGCCCTCACGGCTCACCCCCCAAAATCATGCACCCCGGTGCCAGTGACTTCTGACACGCTTCAGCTCTGTTTCCCCCTGGATAAGGCTATAAGCAATATCCTATCCTCATCGCCTACGTCAGTGGGCACGGTGGCAGAGGGGCAAAGCTGGGGTTCTTTTAAGAGTTCAGTTCAGTGTCACGTCTGTGCAAAGTACTAATTAGGGTAAAAGCTGCTGTTCTTCTTGTGTAAATGTAACTATCACAACACCAAATCTCTTCACTGAACAGGTCTGTGGAGTTCCCTAATCCCAAAGAACTCTCCCGGCTGTTATGCCCAGCTTTCAGCTAGATGAGAAGGGGGTTTTGCCTCTCTCCCTCCCTGCCTCCTGACATCCCTCCCTCTCCCATGCCCCCACAAAATGCTTTGCTATGAATCCTTGTTTGCAGACAAGCCTAAGCATACAGCTCTGGCTAGACTTTTCTCAACAGGCTGCTGAGACGCTTGGCTGAGGAACAGTAGTAAATATTGCACAGTATGTTCCCTAATTCTTCTAAATTTCCTGAACTTTGTCAGCACTTCCACTTATTTGGAAAGAAAACAAAACAGCCTTTCTGAAGGCGCTGAAAGCCCTGCTTTACATGAACAGATCCTGTTTACGTGCTCTGGAAGGCAACAGCTCTGACTTGCTTTTGCAGCGCAGGCAGAGCGACTGCTGTTGTGGTGTCACACAGAAAGTCTTAGGCTCCAGGACGAAATCTGCAGAGCACAGGGACTGTTGGCTCTTTGTGTGGAGTGACTGACACTGCCAGCGAGGTGGGGGACGAGGAGGGGACTGGAATTCTCAACACCGAAAGATGAGGTCAAGGCTTCCCCTCTAATAGTTACATGGCTCTTTTTGACTCACTGAGTTTACATGAGGTTTACAACAGCGTGTAGTGACAGGACAAGGGGAATGGCTTTAAGCTGAAAGAGGGTAGATTTAGATTAGGTATTAGGCAGAAGCTCTTCCCTCTGAGCGCGGTGAGGCGCTGGCACAGGCTGCCCAGAGAAGCTGTGACTGCCCCATCCCTGGCAGTGTTCAAGGCCAGGTTGGATGGGGCTTGAAGCAACCCGCTCTAGTGGAGGGTCTGATCAAAGGGCACTAGAAACTACACCTTTTGCAAAATGCTGACCAGCTACATTCACAGACTGAAAAAATCCAGTCGTAGTAAGACTTACAGTGGTGTTTAACAGCATACGCGCAGTAGTCAAGAGTATAGTCAGAAATTCAGTAAACAAGACATACTTAAATTCATAAACTATTCAAGAAAGACGGTATTATTAAGAAATTAAACGTTGATTTTCATATATAGCCCATAAGTTCTATAGGGTCTGGGAATTTATGTCATTACAAAAAGAACCAACAGCAGCACCCCATTTAACCCCGCCTCATTAGTTTCCCCCCTGGCAGGCAGTGCCCAACCCAAACAAACCCAATGGCCTCTCTGCAAGGGTTGCCCCAACTCACCACTGGAGACCAGCCAGACCCACTCTGATGAATCTGAAAACAGACAAGAGCCATCAAGTGATGCTGCAAATGAATACAGATGTCACACAAAACACATAAAGCGCTGCCCTGCCAATAGGTGCGGTGATGCTTGCGCTGCAGCGCCTGAGCTAAGAGCTGCAGGAGAACCAGATCTCCATTAGCAAGTGAATAACAACTGTTCAACCCAGCTGCAAGTTTACCCACGACTTTACAGATTGATATAAAATATTTTAGGGCTGATCATGCTGACATCACTTAAGTTCTATGTAGCCATGAACATACGGCCAATATACAGCAAAAGTTGGCTTGCCAATATACAGCAAAAGTTGGTCAGCCTGCAAGCTGGTCATCCTGAAAGGAGACAACTCTTTTAGAGACTACATCACGCTGAACTTGTCCATCTTGCCGGGACTTCCTTGCCCACTGCCACATCCATTTCCCAATAAACTGTCCTTTTAGAAGTTCCACTAAACCCTACAAGACCCTAAAACGTTAATGACAAATTGGGCAGACATCCTTTAATCAACACGTTTGAGCGTTCGCTTGCCTGTTCTCCTTCCAGACCCCTCATTTTCGGGATGGATGGCCCGCAGATATCGATGTCCAGCAGAGCAACCTGGAACACAGCCCAGCCCCCCGCTGGCAGCCGCCTGGAACGCTCCGGCGCACCCACAGCGGGTCCGCAGATCCGAGCGGAGGGCGGCCGCCGCAGCCCCACCCCGTGCCGCCCGCCCCGCGCACCTGCTTGGCCTCGTCCGCCGCCAGCCCGTGAGCCAGGAGCGCGCTGAAGGTGCTCTTGCCCACGCCGCCCTTCCCCGAGAGCACCAGCACCGTGTGCTTCACCGCCCGCAGCCGCGACCGCAGCTCCGACAGCTCCGCTGCGGCAGCCACAAGGGTCAGCGACGAGCAGGCACGACCAGCTCAAGCCCCGC
>NW_026643069.1:0-1445 GCF_028554395.1 Pezoporus wallicus
ACTAGCTTTCCTGCTGGTCCTTCTGCTGTGGGAGCAGATGCCACTGTTCATTCTGTGCTGTGTTGCTGCGCAGCAGAGAGCAGCCTCTGGACTGATTCTATACAAATGCTTTTCCTGTATGAAAGTGAGCAGTGAAAGCAACGATGGAGGCACCGATGTAAAGGTGATTGTGTGCTGAGCAGGCCCAGCACCAGCTTTCAATCCTGGCTCTTCTTCTGTGGGAGCAGAGGCCAAACGTTCGTGCTGTACTCACTGTGCTGCTGGGCAGCTGAGAGTGAAAACCTGAGAATTTGGATTCAAATGCACTTTTAGGTATGAAACCGAGGAGAGACTGCAATGATGGTGACACCGTTGCAAAGCTGCTTGTGTGCTGAAGAGGCCCAGCACTAGCTTTCCCTGCTGGTCCTTCTGCTGTGGGAGCAGATGCCACTGTTCATTCTGTGCTGACTGTGTTGCTGCCAGCAGAGAGCAGCCTCTGGACTGATTCCATTCAAATGCTTTTCCTGTATGAAAGTGAGCAGTGAAATCTGCGATGGAGGCACCAGTGTAAAGGTGATTGTGTGCTGAACAGGTCCAGCACCAGCTTTCAATCCTGGCTCTTCTGCTGTGGGAGCAGAGGCCAAACGTTGGTGCTGTACTCACTGTGCTGCTGGGCAGCTGAGAGAGACCACCTGAGAATTTGGATTCAAATGGACTTTTAGGTATGAAACCGAGGAGAGACTGCAATGATGGTGACACCATTGCAAAGCTGCTTGTGTGCTGAAGAGGCCCAGCACTAGCTTTCCCTGCTGGTCCTTCTGCTGTGGGAGCAGATGCCACTGTTCATTCTGTGCTGACTGTGTTGCAGCCAGCAGAGAGCAGGCTCTGGACTGATTCCATTCAAATGCTTTTCCTGCATTCAGTCAGCTGATCGGAGCTAGCCTAGCTAGCTAGCTAGCTAGCTAGCGACGCGAGGGTCAACGGAGATTAGGAAAATCAGAGGGGATAGCGCAGAGACATCGCGATTCCCGACATCTCCCGATCCCCGAAGCCCCAGCAGCCCTTGCGAGAGAGAGGCTGACGTGGCGGGGGTCGTTTCCACGGTGACGGCGGGAGATTTAAAAGCGGCCTAAACTCGCTACTAGCATTCAGTCAGCTGATCGGAGCTAGCCTAGCTAGAGCCACAGCCGGCACGCTTCAGCGACGCGAGGGTCAACGGAGATTAGGAAAATCAGAGGGGATAGCGCAGAGACATCGCGATTCCCGACATCTCCCGATCCCCGAAGCCCCAGCAGCCCTTGCGAGAGAGAGGCTGACGTGGCGGGGGGCGTTCCCACGGTGACGGCGACCACTCCCCTGCTGCTTGCCTTGATAAAGCCTTTGAGAGGGCAGCGACAGGTCGCTGCCCACCGGGCACAGGGAGGAACAAGCAGGTCGTGTTGCTGGTGTCCCAGACTGCGCACCAA
>NW_026643070.1:0-14203 GCF_028554395.1 Pezoporus wallicus
GACCCGGTCCCTGGGAACGGGGCTACAGCCGGGTCCGCCCCTCATGCCCGGTGCAGGATGAGGCCGGGGCCCGAGGTCAATGGGGCGGGATGGGGGGGTCAGGAGCTCCACCCCCCCCAACACCAGGGACCCCGTCCTGGGGAGCGTCCCCCCCCAGGGCCCCAGTTCTAATCCCACACCCGCCCCATCCATGGGCCCCCTCCAGGGACCGCATCCTGGTCCCAGCACCCCCAGGGACCCCAAATCCCACAGGCCCATCCTGATGTCGTCGTCCCCCCCCCCAGCATCCCCAGGTGCTGGTGTGGGGGCCGCAGGGGGCCCCTGGGGGGTGCAGATCAGGGCGATGGGGCTCAGCAGGGTCCCCTGCGCCCCGGAATGGGGGGTGCAGGGGTGATACCGGCAGCGTCCCCCCCTCTGCAGGGGGGGCACCCACTCCACCGTGGTGGTGGTGTCCGGTGATGGCCGGATCCTGGCTGAGACCGAGGGGCCCTGCACCAACCACTGGGTGAGCCCGGGGGGAAGGACACGGTAATGGGGGGTGGCCCTGGGTGCCCCCAGGGTGCTCGGGTGGGATGGAGCCAGCAGAGAAGGGGGTGGATGTTGCCGACAGCTCATGGATGGGGGTGATGCTCTGGGGATGGAGTTTGGGGCTGGGATTGGGATTTGGGGGGGTTCAGTGTCCCCCTTGTGTCTCAGCTCATTGGCTCTGAGCAGCTTTGGGGATGGAGTTTGGGGCTAGGATTGGGATGGGGGGGGGGGGATTCAGTGTGTCCTCCCTTTATCTCTCAGCTCATCAGATCCAATGAGATGTAGGGATGGAGTTTGGGATTGGGACTGGGGGGCTCAGTGTGTCCCCCCCATCTCTCAGGTTATTGTTTCCAATGAGATCTAGGGATGGGGATTGGGGTCTTGGTGTGTCCCCCCTGTCTCTCAGGTCAGTGTCTCCAATGAGATGTAGGGATGGGGTCCCCCCCATCTCTCAGGTCAGTGTCTCCAATGAGATGTAGGGATGGGGATGGGGATTGGGGTCTCGGTGTGTCCCCCCCATCTCTCAGGTCAGTGTCTCCAATGAGATCTAGGGATGGGGATTGGGGTCTCGGTGTGTCCCCCCCATCTCTCAGGTCAGTGTCTCCAATGAGATGTAGGGATGGGGATTGGGGTCTCGGTGTGTCCCCCGTGTCTCCAATAGGCTCTGGGAACGGCTCTCGGGGCTGGGGCTGGGCTGGGGGGGTTTCACCGCGTGCCCTCCCCAGCTCATCGGCTCGGAGCAGTGCCTGCTGCGCATCGAGCGCATGGTCAGCGAGGCCAAGAGCAAGGCCGGGGCCGACCCCCGCGTCCCCCTCCTCTCACTGGTGAGAGCCCCCAGTGCCCTCCCTGGGGATGGGTCCTCCGTGGGTCCCCCCCAGCCCGCGGTGACCGGGCCCTCGCTGCCCCACAGGGGCTGTCCCTGAGCGGGGGGGACCAGGAGGCCGCCATCGGGAAGCTGCTGGAGGAGCTGCACCGGCGCTTCCCGCACCTCAGCCGCAGCTTCTCCATCACCACCGATGCCGAGGGGGCCATGGCCACCGCCACCGACCGCGGTAGGGGGGGACGGGCCCGGGGGGGGGGAATGGGACATGGGGGGGACGCACACATGGGGGTCCCCATGGGCTTGGACCTCGCAGGCGGCATCGTCCTGATCTCGGGCACCGGCTCCAACTGCAAACTCATCAACCCCGATGGGTCGGAGACCGGCTGCGGCGGCTGGGGCCACATGATGGGGGATGAGGGCTCAGGTGAGGCCGGGGGGGGCACATGATGGTGGTGGTGGTGGTGGTGATGGTGGTGGTGATGGTGGTGGTGATGGTGGTGATGGTGGTGGTGATGGTGATGGCGATGATGATGGTGGTGATGGTGGTGGTGGTGGTGGTGGTGATGGTGGTGATGGTGGTGGTGGTGGTGGTGATGGTGGTGGTGATGGTGGTGGTGGTGATGGTGGTGGTGATGGTGATGGCGATGATGATGGTGGTGATGGTGGTGGTGGTGGTGGTGGTGATGGTGGTGATGGTGGTGGTGGTGGTGGTGATGGTGGTGGTGATGGTGGTGGTGATGGTGGTGGTGGTGATGGTGGTGGTGGTGATGGTGGTGGTGGTGATGGTGGTGGTGATGGTGGTGATGGTGGTGATGGTGGTGGTGGTGATGGTGGTGGTGATGGTGGTGGTGGTGATGGTGGTGGTGGTGATGGTGGTGGTGGTGATGGTGGTGGTGGTGGTGGTGATGGTGATGGTGGTGATGGTGGTGGTGATGGTGGTGGTGATGGTGGTGGTGGTGATGGTGGTGGTGGTGATGGTGGTGGTGGTGATGGTGGTGGTGGTGGTGGTGATGGTGATGGTGGTGATGGTGGTGGTGATGGTGGTGGTGATGGTGGTGGTGATGGTGGCGATGGTGGTGGTGATGGTGGTGGTGATGGTGGTGATGGTGGTGGTGATGGTGGTGGTGGTGATGGCGATGATGATGGTGGTGGTGGTGATGATGGTGGTGGTGATGGCGATGATGATGGTGATGGTGGTTGTGGGGGGGTCTCAGCCACGGCCGGCTCCCCCCGCAGCGTTCTGGATCGCGCACCGGGCGGTCAAGGTGGTGTTTGACAGCATGGACAACCTGGAGGAGCCCCCCCACGACGTGGGATACGTCAGGGACGCCATGCTCGACTACTTCCAGGTGCTGGGGGGTCCTCAGCTGTGTTACAGGGTCCTGAGGGGGGGTTTGGGCTTCATCCCATGGGGCCTGGTGGGTTCCAAGCTGGGCGCTGGGGTCTTGGGGGCTCTGGGCTGGATCCTGGGATGCTCCAGGCTCTGTGCTGGGGTCTGGGGGGGGCTCCATGCTCCGGGCCCTTTGGGGGTTCTGAGCTGCGTGTCAGGATCTGGGGGGCTTTGGGCTGCGTGATGGGGTTCAGGGGGGCTTAAGGCTGGGGGTCAGGGTCGGTGGGGGGGGCTCTGGGCTGGGTCCTGGGGACCCAAGGGGCTTGGGGGGGGTCTTGGCTGTGTCCCAGGGGTCCACGGGGGGCTCTGGGCTGCGTGCTGGGGGGGTCCTGTTCACACACCGTGTTTGGGGGTGCCGGGGGGGGGTGTTTCACAGTGTACCCCCATCACCCCCCCCAGATCCAGGACAGGACGGGGCTCCTGCCCCATCTCTACCGCTCCTTCCAGAAGGCCAAGTTTGCAGGGTTCTGCCAGAGGCTGGCGGAGGGTACGGATAAAGGGGGGGGGGGGAAGAGCAATGGAGGGGGGGTCCCGTGTCCCCCATCACCCCATTGCCCCCCCATCCCCAGGCGCTCAGGCCGGGGACCCGCTCTGCTGCCACCTCTTCCACCAGGCCGGGGCGGTCCTGGCCCGGCACGTGGCCGCGGTGCTGCCCAAGGTGCACACGGTGAGAGCAGCATGGGGGGGACCTGAAGGGGAGGGGGGGGAAATGGGGTGTCCAGTGCCACCCCTCACCTCTGTACCCCCCCAAAGAGCCTGTTCCAGGGGGAGCTGGGGCTGCCCATCATCTGCGTGGGCTCGGTGTGGAAGAGCTGGGACAGGATGCAGGAGGGTGAGTGGGGATGCACTGGGGTGGGTGTGTGTGTGTGGGGGGTGCTGCTGCCCCCATAACGCGTGTGCCCCCCCCTCAGGGTTCATCCAGGTGCTCACCCAGGCGCGGGGGGGCGCTGCGGGACGCGGCTTCTCCCGGTTCAGCCTCCTGAAGCTGAAGCGCTCCTCGGCGCTGGGGGGGGCCCGGCTCGGTGCCCGCAGCATCGGAGCGGCTCTGCCCCTGGACTGTGCCGCCAACGTGGATGTCTTCTACAGCCACAGCTTCCAGTGACCCCCCCCGGGCGGGGAAGGGGGTGCTTGGGCAATAAAACGGTTGCAACATCCAAAGGGAAATGGGGAAGTGGGGGGGGGAATGGGCACGGTGGGGCTGGGGGAGGATAGGATGGAGAACAGAGCACCGGGGTTCCTGTTTCGGTGCCCAAGGAGGTTGGGCTCCGTGGCTGTGGGGCTGAGGTGACGCTCAGGGGCAAGTGGAAGGAGGATGCTGTTGGGATTGAACATGGAATCGGGATGAGGGCCGGCCCCAACGCCTTCCACTGGAGCAGCTTGCTCCAAGCCCCGGTGTCCAACGCTGCCAGGGATGGGGCAGCCACAGCTTCTCTGGGCACCCTGTGCCAGCGCCTCAGCACCCTCCCAGGGAAGAGCTTCTGCCTAAGAGCTCAGCTCAGTCTCCCCTCGGGCAGGTTAAAGCCATTCCCCTTGGCCTGGCCCTACAGGCCCTTGTCCCAAGCCCCTCTCCAGGTCCCATCTCCCCTGGCTTTCACATCTTACATTCCATGTCCTTGGTGCTGAGGCTCTGACCATGGGGCCGGTGCTTGCTGCTGTCCTTTCCAGTGTGCTCCTGGCCCCATCCGATGGAGCTGGAGCTGAACAGGGACCTCAGAACCCGCGCTCTGCTCCCTTCCCAAACAGGTTTATTTCTAACAAGGCCTTTCCCAAATGTACAGCACGGGGAGGGGGTTGAGCAGAAACCAAACAGAAACCAGAGAAAGGGTGGGGGGAATCTGTGCTAGCGCTGCAGGAGAGAGCCCAGCCGGGGGCTGCCCTTCCCTGCACCCATCCCATCCCCGCTGCAGGCCCAGCGTTGTGCCAGCCCAAAGCACCCCTGTGGTGGAGCTGGGCACCCGCTGCTGCAGGCTCCTCGGGCAGGCAGCAGCCCCGCGGGGATGAGGGCTGGAGCTGGGGTACCCATGGAGCGCCGGAGCTCCATCAGCTCAAAGCTCCGCTCGCTCTTAGTTCCGGTCCAGCAACCCCAGGAGCTAATGGAGCTGAACGAGGCTGAGGGCTGCGGAGAGGCCATTAGCTTCCATGTCCTCAAATCCCACAGGGATCCCTAATCCCGCTCCATTAACGGCCCTGTGCAGTCCAGGGAATGCTGGAATCAGCCGGGAGGTGAGACCCGCACGGGGGAGCAGCAGCTCCTGCCTGGGTTACTGGAGCCAGAACTCGGAGTCATCCCTCCCCAGGGAGCTCTGGAGTTCCCTGGATACAGGTTCCTGCCCCTGGCTTCCCAAAGGAGCACCCGGGTGGTGGTTGAGGAGCTGAAGCCCAACCAGATCCTGCCCAAGGGGAAGGAGGGGAACTGGAAACGGGATGAGCTCTAAGATCTCTTCCAATCCAAACCATTCCAAGACTCGGCTTGCAGAGGACCCCTCTGTTCTCCCAGGGCAGCAGCTCCACACCAGCTCCCTCCTGGTCTTGCTGGGATTTGCTTCCAAGGTATAAATGCTCCAGAGCTGCAGCTCATCCTGTGGACAAGCTCCAGATCTCGGGGGTGGGAATCTTTAAGGAGAAGCTGTGTTTTCCAGGAGCTGCCCTTCCCTTGGGATGGATGGAAGGAGGGATGGATGGAAGGAGGGATGGATGGAAGGAGGGATGGATGGAAGGAGGGATGGATGGAAGGAGGGATGGATGGAAGGAGGGATGGATGGAAGGAGGGATGGATGGAAGGAGGGATGGATGGAAGGAGGGATGGATGGAAGGAGGGATGGAAGGAAGGAGGGATGGATGGAAGGAGGGATGGAAGGAAGGATGGAAGGAGGGATGGAAGGATGGCTCTGCTCTTCCCTAAGAGCTCCCCCAAGCCATGAAGCAGTGCAGGAGTTAGTGTTCAGAGAGCGGCTGGGATGCGTTTGGGATTCACACTCCCACCTCCCCTTCCCTTCAGCCAAGGGAATCCCGTGTCCCGGGAGCAGGGAATGCCAGTGTGGGCCCTGGGGTGGCTTTGCTGCCTCTGGGGAGGGTACAGGGGGATCCCTATGAATCCTACTCAAACAAGGTGATGGGTTTGGAGCGCACGCGGAAATGGGCTTGGGAAGCAGAGGGAAGTGCTGGGCTCCAGGATAGACCTAAAGGCCAGGAGTCCTGGGAAGCAAAACCTGCCCCCAAAGGTGATAAATGATACAAAGGAGGAGGTAAAAAAGAAAACAGGAGGGGGGAAAGAAGGGACCTGAAGCATAGAGGAAGATTCACCACGTGGCAGCGGCTCCGCGCGGTGCAGAGTCCAGCTGGGGGCTGCTCCGCTCCCTCCATCCCCATCACATTCCCAAAGCAGGGATACAGTCCTTCCAGAGCCTGCCGGGGTGCTCAGTACTTCACGCCAGGCACAAACTCCTTGGCATCTGGATTCAAGTTGCTTTTGCTCTGGAAGAGAAGATGGAGAGGGATCATCAGGGGTTCAAACGCTGGGATCCCCCACACCAGCATCATTCCATAGGAACCTGCGTGCTGAGGATGGTGCCATGGATGTGACGTGGCCCTTGTGTCCTCACAGACCTGGGGATGGGGCTGAGCAAGTGCCAGCTCCAAGGGATCTACTCCCAGAGTGGGTTTTGAAGGGGAAACACAGGAGGAGGTGGTGGCTGTGTCTCCCAGTTCTTGCTTTGGCACAGGGATGGGTTTGCTCCAGGACCAGTCTGTTTCCATGGAATCCCAGCCTGGTTTGGGTTGGAAGGGACCTTAAAGCTCCTCCAGCCCCAACCCCTGCCACGGGCAGGGACCCCTTCCACTGGAGCAGCTTGCTCCAAGCCCCTGTGTCCAACCTGGCCTTGAGCACTGCCAGGGATGGGGCAGCCACAGCTTCTCTGGGCACCCTGTGCCAGCGCCTCAGCACCCTCACAGGGAAGAGCTTCTGCCTAAGAGCTCAGCTCAGTCTCCCCTCGGGCAGGTTAAAGCCATTCCCCCTTGGCCTGGCCCTACAGGCCCTTGGCCCAAGCCCCTCTCACCCCACTGCCACCCAGGAGCCCCCCAGGATCTCCACCCCACCACGCGGGCCAGGTCCTGTGCCCACACTGACCTCCCAGCACGTCCCTCACGCTCCTTACCAGGATGTCCTCTGAACTGTGGCCATCGCACACCGAGAGCCCGTTGAGCTGCTGCTGCAGCTGCCCCATGCCCTGGGGCAGGTCCCGCGATGGGATGAACCAGTCCTGGTCCTCCTCCTCCAGCATCTCCTGGAAGCAGCGGTCGAGGAACTCCTGCTCCTGCAGCTCCTCCTCCACCTGCCCGGAGAGAGGCGTCAGTCACACCTTGGGAAGGGGCTGTGGGCAGGAACGGCTTGAACCTGCCCGAGGGGAGACTGAGCTGAGCTCTTAGGCAGAAGCTCTTCCCTGTGAGGGTGCTGAGGCGCTGGCACAGGGTGCCCAGAGAAGCTGTGGCTGCCCCATCCCTGGCAGTGCTCAAGGCCAGGTTGGACACAGGGGCTTGGAGCAAGCTGCTCCAGTGGAAGGGGTCCCTGCCCGTGGCAGGGGTCGGGACTGGATGAGCTTTAAGGTCCCTTCCAACCCAACCCAAGCTGGGATTCCAGGATTCTGTGACTTCCCGTCTCCCCCAGCCCATGTTTGTGCTGGGATCGCCCCGTTCCACTCTCAGGAATGGAGTTTTCCACCGGGATCAAGGGGCACCCACTGCAGGAGCTCAGTGCTGACCCATCCAGGCTACAAACCCTCTCAGACTCCAGGCACTGGTGTTCAGGCTGCTCCTCTCCCTCCAGCTGAGCACACACCAGGGGGAGCTCTGCATTACCATGGCAAAGCCCATCAGAAGATGATGGAGCCATCCCCATCCCTCTGGGAAAGAGCTGCCCAGAGGCACAGGGGGGGGTTTATTCCGACTCCATCCATCCCACGTCCTTACAGGCAGATCCGACACTGCGGCAACGAGGCCCTCAGTGCCTTGGCAGTGCTGGGGAAGGGTTGGACTGGATGAGCTTCAAGCTCTTTTCCAAGCTGGTTGATCCCATGACACAAACGGGATGACTTCCCTTGAGCCAGCATCCCTGTGCAGACACATTCCATGGCGCCCACCAAGGGAATTCCCTCTGGCCCCTCAACTCCATTGCACGGAGCTGGCACCACCCTCCTGGCCTTACCTGCCTGTTGAAGTCTTCTTCGTTCTCCATCCACATGTACTCCGCAAAGGGGTTGTTCTCCTTCTCATCGTGGCCGTTCACCACCTGGTCCTCTTTGGATTTGGGGCTGGATCCCGTCGGGCTGCCGAGCTCGGACCCATTCATCATTATGGACTGTGGGGAGGAGAACACGGGGGTGAGGACCCTGCCCCTGTCCCCCACCCATGCCAGCTTCCAGGCTCCTGTCTTCAAGGCTTTTCCCAGCTCCTTTCCCTCCTCCCTAGTGCTGGCAGCAGCAGGACACCCCTGGCACCGACGGCCCTTCTCCTCCATGGGTTTCACCCATCAGGGAGAGCTGTGACCAGGGCTTGGGAAGGCTCCAGCATCCCAAACCCATCCCAGCATCCCATCCCCTTGAAACCCGCCACAAAGCACACCCAAAGGCCACAACTGGGTTGTCCCTCAGCCAACCCTATAGCACCACAGCACCAGAGTGCTCCCTAACCCCAAATACTCCAGTTCTGGCAGAACATCACACATGTCCCTTTATTTCTGCCATAATTCCCTGGGTTTTAGAGGGAATTTCCCTAAATCCCTTTGGTTTGTGACATGGAGGTGGCCTTCTCCTAAAGGAGATCTTTAGAGCCACAGTACCATGGCTTGAAGCAAGAGAGACCCTACAGGATCCCAAACCTCAGCTTTCGGAGGGTTCTCAGGAGCAGACGGAGGGAAGGATGTACAGACTGAGAAATGAGACAGAATTCCATAGGAAAAACCTATGGAATAGCCAAACACTGACTAAGGCCAACACAACGTGGATGAAAAGCACGGACACAACACATTAGGACATCCCAGCTCTATGCTTTAACCTCCCTGGTGCAGGATTCATCCGGAGCTGAGCTGCATCCAGCTCCAGCACAGCGCTGGGATGAACCGGAGAGCATCCTGCAGGAGAGGGGCTGGAAAACGGGAATTCCCAGGGGAAAAAGGGGGGTGGTTTGGTCTCAAGGAGGGGGAGAGCCGGGGAGTCCCCCCCCCCAAGAGCCTTTAGGTTTAGAGGAATCA
Source organism: Pezoporus wallicus (assembly GCF_028554395.1). NCBI lineage: Eukaryota > Metazoa > Chordata > Aves > Psittaciformes > Psittacidae > Pezoporus > Pezoporus wallicus. The sequence continues at coordinate 8,986 of NW_026643070.1, forward strand.
TGGAATGGTTTGTGTCCAACCTGGCCACAGCTGAGCACAGGGTTACGGTCCCTTCCCACCCAAAGCATCCCATGTGCAGGTACAAACCCTTCCTGCGCTGTGTTTTGGGGAGCAGCAGGGCCATGGACACAGCTGGGAGCAGAGGAGATGGTGCCTGGGGCCGGTGGCTCTGGGCTCCCGGCTCTCCGTGTCCCCTTTGGGATCGGGGGAAGCTGGAAGCAGAGCCCTGGATGGGGATCTGCTTTGTCCCACCTGCAGAACCCGTCCTGCCGGAGGAGCCGTGATGAAAGCCCTGCTGCTGCTGCTCACAAAGCCATCAGGGACGCGGAGCCAAGCCTGCCTCAACCCTTTCATGGCCCTGCTCCCAAACCGCAGCACCCACAGCTCCCCACGGCCGTGGGGCCCGAGCCACCCGCAGCAAACACAGCGGGAAACCCCCCTGGCTGGGGAGGAGGAGCTGCCGAGCTCACATTGCTTCCCCATGGATCACTCCTCTGGACCACCTCCAGCCCATCCGCAGCATCTTTGTGCAGCAGGGACCTAACCTGATCCCGGGATTGGGGCAGGGGGGCACAGCGACACCTTCATCCCTATGGGGATGCCCTTGTTGATGCTCACCAGCATCCTATTGCCTTGAGCTACTGCAGCAAAGGCAGAGACAAGCCCAGGCTCCAGTGGGATGGATGCTGCTCCTCTCCCAGCCTTTGGGAGCTCGTGGAGGCTCTGAGAGGTCCATGATGTGTCTTGGTGCCCTAGCCAGGGCTGGATGCTCAGGAACTGCTCCTGGAACTCCTGGGAGAGGCTTGATCCCTGCAAAGGGCCTTAATTCCCACCAGGGCAGTCATTTCCCTGTGGATTTTTCCCTATCACTTTCATCCTCCACCTCCCCTGTTAATTTAAGCCATTCCCAACCTTCCCGAGCCATTCCTGCTGCAGCCAGAGGTTTCCAAACAGCCCCCAGCTCCTTCCCCACGTGCATTTTCCAGCCTGGCTTAATGGATGCTCTGGCCTGGGTGGTGTTTCTCTGACTCAGCTCCATGGAATATGCATGGAGCCAGGGGAATTCTGCTGTACTGCTGGGGCTGCAGAGCGCCAGCTCTGACCGGGATTGAGGAATCTGCTGCCTCGTAACGAAGGTTTCTTGGATTTCTTCCTCTTTTCCCTTGGAAAATGGAGCAGACGATAAAAACAAAGGAAAAGAAGCTTCGAGATGGGGAGGGGAGCTCAGCATCCTCATCCGGAGCACACAAAGCACCTCCCAGGAGCTGCTCATCCCCTTCGGGAGCACGGAAATCCCGAGGAGCTCCATGGAGCTGCTGCCCACGGAGGTCCCTGCTCAGCCTGCACCAACATCCCCTGCTTTCCCCATGCTCCCACACTCACCTGGGGCTGGAAGAGCAGCCGCAGAGGGAGGCGTCCTTTGGGATAGGTACGGAACAACGTGAAAGGGGAATGCCGCCTCCGTCTGGTGTCTGGGTGATGCTCAGAGACAAGCACCCCATGGCTACAGGTTCCAGCCTGGCCTTGAGCACTGCCAGGGATGGGGCAGGCACAGCTTCTCCATTCAACCCCTTTCAGTGTCCTCCCACCTTCCTTGTATCCCATCCAACTCTTCCCTCTGGCAGGTTAAAGCCATTCCCCTTGTCCTATCCTTACATCCCTCATCCCAAGCCCCTCTCCAGGTTTCCCGGAGCCCTTTAGGCACTGGAGCTGCTCCATCCCAGGGGCAGGACCTTACACTTTTAGATGCAAGAAGGGCAGAAGCTTCACGGACCAACCTCACACAACTGAGGAATTCCTGAAGGGAAAACCCTCCACGGGTCCCTCTTTGGGCTGGTTTCACCCCTCGGAGCATCCCAAGTGTGGCAGGAGCCACGTTCCTGCCCTTATCCCAAAGAGTTAAGAGGGAGCGGGAGCAGAGCTGCGTGCTTGGCTCAGGCAGGGCCATCCCGACCTCCGCATCCTCCCAGAGCCAAAACCTCAGCAGAGGCTGCTCCAGCAGCTCCGAGATGGGGAAAACTGCCCAGGCAGGGCTCCCGGCTCCAGGAATAGCTCCGGGAGCAGGAAAACCCACCCGGAGCAAGGCAGGCTGCAGGGAAAACACCAACCAGAGCACGGAGCCAGGCTGGACGGGGCCTGGAGCATAAAGAAACCTGGAGAGGGGCTTGGGACAAGGGATGTAGGGACAGGCCAAGGGGAATGGCTTTAACCTGCCACAGGGGAGATGGATGGGGTACAAGGAAGCTCATGGATGAAGGTGGGGGGGCATTGGAAGGGGTTGAATGGAGAAGCTGTGGCTGCCCCATCCCTGGCAGTGCTCAAGGCCAGGTTGGACACAGGGGCTTGGAGCAAGCTGCTCCAGTGGAAGGGGTCCCTGCCCGTGGCAGGGGTTGGGACTGGATGAGCTTTAGGGTCCCTTCCAACCCAAACCAGGCTGGGATTCTCCCTGTGCCCTTTCCCAGCTCTCCTCCCTCCCTGCCCCACAGCTCCCAGGAGGATCATGGATGGGTGTGAACTCAGCCTCCCCCCCGCAGCACTTTGGCTTCAGCATCACTCACATTGCAACCTGCAGGTAATTCCTAAGAAGAAACCCAGTCCCCCCCCATCCCCAGTGCAGAAACTCCCCAGTGCAGAGAAACTGGAGCACGAGCAAACTGGTCCCCAGCCCGCAGGCCAGGAGGGATGGATCAGGGGGACAAGGAGGGGGGAGAAGAGGGCTGGACCTTCCCTGCAGGCCACCCCTCTGCTCCTGCAGGCAGCAATGAGAGAAGAGAGCTCATCGGCCTCATTTCCCAAGGGAATGACAGGGTTCTCCTGTGTCAGCTCACACACATCCTCCTCCTCCTCCTCGTGTTCCACAGGTTGGGCCGGTTCAGCCCCACTTCCACCTCATCCTCTGCCCACCTGCAGCCTTTCCCGTGCCCTGATCTCCCTTTGCAGATAAGCTCCCTGCAATTCCAAGCCCAGCTGCACCTTTTCCCTCTCCCCAGCATTCCCAAGCTTCTCCTTCCCATTATTCCAGTGCCTCAGGTTTTATTCCCACCACCATCACCGGAGCACGGACCTGGAGCCCTGCTGCAGCCTTTGGGAGTCTCCCACTGCTCCCACCACTTCCAGCCCCACCAACAGCAGATGCCAGCTCTTCCAGGGCTATGCCACGTTAGGCTGCCCTCCTGGCATCCCTTCTCCTGCTCCCTGGCCTGCAGCAGATGCGGAGCTCTCCATACGGATCTCCCTCGGTTGCTGAGGAACCGCATCCGTCTCCAAGCCAGGGGATAATCTCATCCTGCTCCGCTTCAATCTGCATCCACAGGAACAATCCCCACTTCCCACAGGCAAAAAGTGCTGCGAAGGCCCCGGGAACATGGAATGCTGCCGGTGCTGGGGCCTGGAGATGCTCACAGACCTGATTTCCCTTTCAGCCTCAACACTCCCCCTTCTTTGAGCTGAGCATCAACTGAACACGGGCGTTATCAGTGTTGGTCTCAGGGGGAAGCCAAAACAGCCTTGGAGCAGCGAGCAGGGACAGAACGAACTCCATCCCAGCTGGAACCAGGACAAACTCCTCCAGCCCCAACCTTCCACTGGAGCAGCTTGCTCCAAGCCCCTGTGTCCAACCTGGCCTTGAGCACTGCCAGGGATGGGGCAGCCACAGCTTCTCTGGGCACCCTGTGCCAGCGCCTCAGCACCCTCCCAGGGAAGAGCTTCTGCCTAAGAGCTCATCTCAGTCTCCCCTCTGGCAGGTTAAAGCCATTCCCCTTGGCCTGGCCCTACATCCCTTGTCCCAGGCCCCTCTCCAGCTTTCCTGGAGCCCCTTTAGGCACTGGAGCTGCTCTAAGGGCTCCCCCAGCCTGTCCAGCCCAGGGACAGGACCTTGCCCTTGGCTTGGTTGAACTCCATGAGGTTCCACCTCTCCAGCCTGTCCGGGTCCCTCTGGATCCCATCCCTTCCCTCCAGCATGTGGGTCACCCCACGCAGCTCCGTGCCAGGGCAAGGCAGGGACAGGGAGAACTGAGGGCTCTGCACTCCACAGGAGCAGCTTTACCTCTGTCTGCACTGAGGCCCAACACGGAGGCACCACGTTCCCTGTAGGCACATCCCAGGCTTCACCCCACCGCTTATCCTCCAAGCAGGCCTGGGGAAGGGAAGCACAGAGCAGCCAAGGAGGACAGGGCATCCATGGTGATTCAAGCTGTGTTTTGGGAGCCACACCAGCTCTTGCTGCTCCCAGAGAAGCTGTGGCTGCCCCATCCCTGGCAGTGCTCAAGGCCAGGTTGGACACAGGGGCTTGGAGCAAGCTGCTCCAGTGGAAGGTGTCCTTGCCCGTGGCAGGGGTTGGAGCTGGATGGGCTTTAAGGTCCCTTCCAACCCAAACCATCCTGGGATGATCCCAAAGGAAGCACGGGCACTCCCGATGGTTTTCCCTATGTGTTTCCACCTCAGCGCATCAGGAGCCCAACTCACACAAGCAAAGCTCCGCACAAGATGCAGCCTAAGAGGGAAGAAGGGGCAGAGCCCATAGCGTGTCCCATGGAGCTGTCGCCACAACAGGCACTTCCCTACCTGGCCAGGAGGCTCCTGCAGCAGCCCCAGACGTGTCCCTGCACGCCGGGGCTGAAACCTGAGGAACCGGCCCGTAACTGAATCCCCAAAGGGCAGGAGCCAGGAGCCGGCTGCTCCACGGGGAGCCTGCGGGGGCCGTATCCATCCCCCGGGAATGCGGCAGGAAGGGGCCAGGTGGGGACAAGGACCCCTTCGGAGGCGGGTCCTGCCCGTGTGCCGCATGCTGACCCTCCACAGCCCCCACGGCGCTGGTTTTGGGGGGGGATAAACGCGATAACCTGGCTTCCAGCCACCGCAACCTGCCCCGACAGCACGCCGGCCTGCCCGACTCCCGCTCTGGAGCAACGGCCGGGCCTGTCCGCGGCGTGTCCTATGGCAGCGGGTCCAAGGGGATGAGGGAGGGAGGGAGGACCCCATCTCCCCCCGCCCCACGGCGGCTCTGACCGCACCGCTCCCCACACCGGGGGAACCCCCTCCTCTGGCCCCACACAACCCGGCCCAGGAGCCGGCCGGGGGGGGGGGGGCACCGAGCTCCGCGGGCCGGGCCCGCTGAGCCCCTCCGGAGCCCCGCACCCTCCCCATGCCCATCCCGGTGCTGCCGGGGCCTGCAGCCGCCGCCCCCCCGTTACCTGCGGCCGGGCCCGGCCGATGCCGC